>NC_091715.1:19785000-20088030 GCF_041296265.1 Equus caballus | reverse complement strand
GAACAAGAGTGGAATGCTATTAAAGAACAATAGTAAAAGAATGACAAAGAATAAAATAATTCCTGGTTAGAACTAAGAAAATAATACAAGAATAAAACCAATGTGGTCATGGTTTTGGTAAGGCAGAGAAAAAGCAAAATTTGAATACTGTGAGTGGAAGGAAAAAAAAGTAAAGGAGGAAAACCCAAAGGAATCTTACATAATAATGACATGCCACCTAGCATGTGGTCTCCCACAGAATCAATGTTCAATAAATATTTCATGAATTAATAAATCAATCAATCAATGACTAGAACTTCTGGAGAAGCAACAAGACATGTGCCACTGAGAAGTGAGATGCTGGCATAGTAAATCTTTTCTGGAAAGCAATTTGGCAAAATGTCTCAGGAATGCTCAAAAAACTTAATCCAATAATTATATTTCCAGTAATTTATCTTTGGCAAATAATCTCACAAATGTAAGCAAATGTTTATGTAGAAAGATCTTCAGCGAAGTGTCATTTCATAATCAGAAATTTAGGGAAATCTAAATATTGAATAACAGAGGTATCATTAAATATATTCAATATAGCTATATATTTGAAATATATATATGAAATTCATTAAAAACTGCTTTTGAAGCCCATTTCATGATAATATAGAAAACCTTCCCAGTGATGGGTGAAAACATTAGGACACAAAACTGAGTAAACTATATCAAGTTTTAAAATGTCAACAACTTTGAAATAAACTCTTGTTTAAACCTAACCCTCTCAGCCCCAATCCAGATGCCGCACTGTTTTTGAATCTCTCTCTCTCTGCCGGCTCTAATCATGCATGGCCCTCCTGTTCTTGTTCTTCTAGATTCCAATTGCAATAAGTCTGCCCTTCTTAGTCCACTTAATAAATACTAGTCTTATCCTTTCTCTTGTTTTTAACCTTCTTCAAGGCAAGAATTACACCTTAAATTCATGCCTCTTTTAGTATCCAGTAAAATGCCTTGCACACCATTAGTGCACTCATAATTTATTTGTCAATTCAATAGACAACTATTATACGTCTATTGTATACCTAGAACTTCTAAGGAGAAGTTAAAAGAGCATAGACATGGAATCAAGAGATTTGGGTCCAAAATTAGTCTGTGCGTGACTTTGGGCAAATGGGTTAACCACATTAGGCCTCAGTTTCCCCACAGTAAAATGAGAATGCCTTAGGTCAGTGTCCCAGTGAAACTTAAGATGAGGATTCATGTGCAAGTGATTTATTAAGTATTCCCAGGAAAGATGGTGGTGGTGGTGGGGAGACAGAGAGGGGAAAAAAACAAACAAGGGTGTGATCTCAGGTGAAGTGCCACCCTGAGCTTGATCTGGGGAGCTCTGGATTACACTAAAGCCTCAACACTCTCCCTACTTGAGTCAACGGATGTGAACTTTCATACTCACACCTGTCAGTCATTGGCCAAGCTTCCTTGATGCAGGGTCGGGGCTAGGGGTGGAAATGGTAACACAAAACTCCCAGACACTTCCAGCTCTCTGTCTGGGCAGAGTGGCTCCAGTAGCCCAAGGCCAATCCTCTGAAGAAAGTCACAGGTGGAGGCCTTTAGAAACAAATGCACACAGAAGCTGTGGGAGGGACAGCCTTCTGGGTGGAGCTCAGTGGCCACTACAGGGGGGACTGCACTAGGTGACCTGTAAATCAGTCTTCTGAGTCAAATTTCAACAATAGTCTATTATATTTAATATAAAAGATACAATCCTTAAATCTATTTGGGGAAATGAAATGAACACAATTTAATCACTGGATGCTAAGTCAATGTGCACTCAAACATAAACATCATTCAGAAAAGGGAAAATGCAAAGCTTAATCTTAAAGATACTACAGAGGAGGTAATCTGTGAGTTACCCACGAAGGAAGCGTGAGCTCATAATTCGACTTCTTCAACACAAATCACTGTTTCCCTAAAATCCTGAACAACAAAATGCCTCCTTTCAATCCACCTTTCTCGCTCTTCTTCTCACCTTCTTTCCCACTGAACTTCCACTGAAACTCTTTATGATGTCCAGGCTCCCAAATCCTCCGTCTTCCACCCCTTCTGCCGTTACTTCCTCACCTGTTTCCTCCACAAACACACATATTTATCCCTGTGTGTTTCTTTTTCAGTCCTTCCATCCTAAAATGTTCTTCTCCCTTTTCCCAAGTTATCTGAATCACAGTTCCACAACAAAACGTCCAGGAATACTTCAGTGATTCTCTACTGCATAAACTACCTCCAACCCCCACAAAATGATTAGAAACGATATGACAGTGGATAATTAACGTCTAAATCCTGTGGTACTAAATCTGGCTGCTACAGGCATCTATCTTTCTCCTCAACTAGACTGTAATCCTCCAAGGACAATGTATGGTCTCCCTTCACGCCACCTGGCAGAGATCTAGACAAACCACAGACAAACATATGTGAGAGATGACAACTGTCCTTAATAAAAATAATGACTACCAAGCATAATCACACAAGATAAACTTCACTTTATAAAATAACACATGAATACAATGCAGAATCAGTTTACTGATGCATTCTGACATGTTACTTCAGGATAATAAAGCAGAAAATGAAAAAAAAAGAAACTATCAAAAACATTTTATAAAATACACATCTTTAACTACATCTTCAGGTCAATTCATTTAGGTGTTTATATGTCTGAGGATCATGATTTATCACATTATTGAGATAAATAACATTCTATGGACGAACATCCAGCTGTTAAAAAAATATGAGACAGGGTAGCCTAAGGCAGTAAGAATGGGAGCACAGCAATGTCAAGCTTTTCCTTTTTTTTTTTTTTAGGTAAAAATATTGTCTTTTTGTTTTTCTTTTACTTCTTTCTTTCTTTTATTTTTTATTGCAGTAACTGGTTTATAACATTATATAAACTTCAGGTGTACTCAAGCTTTTCTGATATGGCAGATGTCTGATTATAACCTAATGACTGTGTTCTATGATGTGGATGTCAATATTTAATTTTTTCATATGCTGCCTAGAGTGAGTCTTAGGAGTGATTTAAATTTCCACCCTATAGAATACTGCCCTGAATGAAAAAAGCATTAACGTTTCCTGGGGTTGTTTCTTCGAGTGTTACTGATTCTATGAAAATATATTTATAAGCTCAAAGAGAACATTTCAGGAAGAAGACAAGAATGGGTTAAGCAGGCTGCACACACTGCACCACCTGCGGTTCACTTTCTCATGTGGCAGAGACACTCACCCACCTTCCTCAATGGTTTCAACATCTGCTTTGTAATCTGCCCACTTTATTCTCTGCTCATGTCTTTGGTTCCTTCATCTTTATATTAACCTCTTTACCCCCTGGCCTTAGAGCCCTGGATCTTCTAAGCCTTAAGCATGTTTGACTTCTCTACCCTGCATTCACACCTGAGTGTGGTCACTTCACAAGCACTGGCATCACTTGAAACTCTGCTCCAGGTCACTGATGCCAGCTCTGCAACGACATTCTCCAGCCACAGCTTCCTGTCCTTCAACCTCCTAGATCTCTCAGTTCCAGCTAACTTTCCTCTTCCTTAACCCCTTCTTCAGTCTCTAATGTTTTGCTATCCTCCAAGAAAAGCTAGCTTCCTTCTGGTGACATTTGTTGCCACCCAAATTTTTAATTGATGCAGATAATAGAAGTGATATTTCCTTACTCTATTATACACTGCTCATATCTACCTAAACATTACTAATTTTTGTAAAGTTCAATTTACCAATTTTTTTCTTTTATGGTCATCTAAGAACTGTGGGCCTAAGAATAGATCTGAACAGCAAATAAGCACATAAAAAGCTGCTCAACACCATTTGTCATCACAGAAATGCAAATTAAAACCACAATGAGATGCCACTACACAACTATTAAAATGACTTTAAAAAATGGCAATACCAAGTGCAGACAAGGAGGCAGAACAACTGGAACTCTCACCACTGTATGTATGAGTGGCACACATCTACGCTACAAAACAGATCAGCAGCTCCTTACAAAATTAAACACAGTTACCATATGACCCACCAATCCCACTTTCAGGTATTTACCCAAGAGAAGTGGAAATGTGTACACAAAAATCTGTACACCATTGTTAATAGCAGCTTTATTCAGAACCACCCAAACTGGAAACAACCCAAATGACCCTCACCTGGGGAATTGGTAAACAAACTGTGGTACATCTACATAATGGACTACTACTCAACAATAAAAAAAGAATGAAGGACTGATATACACAACAACACGGATGACTCTCAAATGCACTTTGCTGAGTAAAAGAAACCAGACCCATAAGGCTTCAAACTGTATGAGTCCATTTATATGACATTTCAGGAAAAGGCAAAATGATAGCGATGGAGAAGAGACCAATGGTTGCCAGACCCCAGAGGTTGAGGGGGGACTGGCTACAAACGGGCAGCCAAGAGAATATATTGGGGTGATAGAACTGTTCTGTATCCTGATTGCAGTAGTGGATACACAGCTGTGTGCATTTGTCAGGACCCATAACACTACAGTAATTCACAAGAGTAAATTTTACCATATGCAAAATTTAAAATAAATTTTTAAAAAAAAATATGAAGTGTGAGTAAGGATACAGAACAAAGGAACATTTATACAACCTTGTGGGGTATAATATATATATATATATATATAACATGGACATATCCTATGATCTGGCAATTTAGCCCCATAGAGAAGCTCGTGCATCTGCACCAGAAAACATATATATAAATGCTCATAACAGCACTTTGCAATAGAAAAACCTGGAAACAACCCAAATTCCCACTAGCAGGAAAGTGGATGAATATATTGGGAAACATTGAGGGTCCATATTCAGCTCAGGGGGAGTGGTAGCAGGCTGCTCCTGCTCCATGACCTTTGCAGCAGCTCCTGTTGGCCAGCTCTTGATTCTGCAAACGTCCTGCTATGGTCTGAATGTTTGTGTCCCCCGAAAATTCAGATGTTGAAATGCTAACCCCCAAGGTGATGGTTTTAGGAGGTGAGGCTTTGGGGAGTTGATTGGGTCACGAAGGCAAAGCTCTCGTGATTGGGATTAATGCCCTTACAAAAGAGACCCCAGAGCTAGCTGGCCCCTTCAGCCATGTAAGGTTACAGTGAGAAGATGGTCATCAATGAGGAAGCTGGCTCTCTCCAGACACTGAATCTGCCAGTGCCATGATTTTGGACTTCCCAGTCCCCAGAACTGTAAGAAATAAATGTTTGTTGTTTATAAGCCACCCAGTTCATGGTGTTTTTGTTATAGCACTAAGACACCTCCTATGAACTCTAAGCCCCAATCCCTCCAGCAAATTTCCTTTTCTCTTATGACGGCTTGGCAGGGATTATGTTCCTTGATATCAAGAATCCTGAAAGGTTCAAAGCCCAATCCAAACTTAACAGCTGCCTTCAACACATGTGGACCCATCACCTTCCAAATCATTCACACTCAAACCTGGCATCACGTTAACAACTTCATCTGCCTTACCAGCCTGTCATTTCTACCTCTTTAGCATGTCACACATCTGTCTGAAATAAATGCAGACCTCTGTGAAATCACACTAGCAGGCAAACCTGTTTAAATCTTAATCATCCTTTGAGAACTAGTTCAGTCAGCTCTTGTCTTATCCCCATCTCCTGTGCTTAGCCAGATAGAACCACTCTTCACTCTGAACTTTTATAGCACAATTTACCTATTTTCTTGCCCTTATTAATGCATTCAACTAATGTGTATTGTGAACTTAATCTGTGTCAGGTATTGTTCTAAGGGCTGGAAATACAGCAATAAACCAAATAGACATCAATCTTTGTCTAGCCGGGAGACAGAAAATAAACAAAACAACAAGCAAAATGGATAGTAGGCTAGAGAGTGATGGGTGCTAAGGAGAAAAAGAAAGAAAGAAAGGGGCTAGCAAACGTCATGGAGTGTGCCATTTTATATAAGGTGGGCACAGAAGGTCTCACAGAAAAGGAGACATTTGAGAAAAGACCAGAAGCAAGTGAGGGAGAGGACCAAGCGGGTATCTTAGGGAAAGTCATTCAAGACAGAGCAGCAAATGAAAAGTCCCCAAGTTTGAAGCAGGTCAGATCTTTTGTGGACAAATGAAGAGGCGGAGAGAGCAAGGGGGAGAGTAGAAGGAGATGGGATGGGAGAGTAACAAGGGGTCAGATCATGGAGGGCCCCGTTGATCCTGGTAAGGACCTCGGCTTTTCTCTGAATGAGATGGGAAGCCACTGAAGAGTTTTCAGCAAACACAGTCTAACGGCTTTCACATGCTCATTCTGGGTTGAGAATGGACTTTGCGGGCAAGGCTGCACAGAAGCAGGGAGACAAGTGAAGAGCTTGTTGTCCTTTGGCAAAATGTTGGTGGAGACGGCATAGACTTATCATCTCCCTACATTCCTCTGGAAAATACAAAAATCAAGTAGGGTAGCAGAAGAAAAATATTAATTCAAATGAATCTCCACGAATCCAGAATACAGGTTGGATACAAGAGGAATGTGGGAACAGCAGCTCTGTACAAAAGGAGGGAAGAGAAAGGGACTTCTGGTGGTCTTAAGAGCCAGAGAATCCAGAAATTGCCAGCAAATGACCACCAAGAAAAGGAGGAGTCTCTCCTGGGAATGGGGCTAATCTTAGAAAAACAGTGGAAACAGGAGGAGGCTTCTCAGACGCCGACTTGAGGTGAGCGCAAGAGCATGCGGGGAGGGTTCAGTTGCTCGGCAGCCTGATCCCACAGGCTCCCGAGAAAGTAAACAGTCCCACACTGAGGATATACCCCAGGGAAAGAACTTGGGGGGGGGGGGAAAGAGAGTCTAGATTCAAGGGGTGGTAGGATGGGAAGCCAATGAAGATAATTTTCAGAAATAACTGGAGAGATGGCTACACTGAGAGACCATGTTTTTTAATCCTTCAAAGTAACATGAGAAGAGGGAGCCCAAGAGCTGTGCAGCTTGGAAAGCTATCCTGGTCCAATTCTCAGGAACTTCCTTGTAAAAGTACAGGGAAACTTATCTTACCCAAATGTGAGTAGCAGAAAAGGAGAGCATTCGATTCGACATGCAAAGATATCAGGTTTTTAAAATTTTTCTTCTTTTCATGGGGATTAGGCTGACATGTAATTGTTATATGCTCTGGCAATGCAGATACAACACAACTATCAAAATTAAAGGAAGAAGGGGAGACTGTAAGGAAAGCAGAATAAGCTTGCCAGTTGCCTTGTAAGGGTAAAAGGAAATTATTTTAGAATAGATATTCTGGGAGAGGGCGAGGAGGCAAGAAGAGGTTACTAGCTAACTGAATATTGCTGGTGGTAGAGAATCAGTAGACAGTAGTCAAGAACCTCTGTACCTCTGGGATATGGAGGCAGGAAACTATTTGCATTAAGACCCTAGAGACTCTGAAAGGATGACAAGAACAACTTTGGAATGGTAAGTCACATTCCCAGACAACAAGCCACATTCCCAAACACTTGAACAACTTGGGAAAAGTGCCCTTGGAAAAGCAAGGAACTTCCCTGGCAGTAAGGAGAAGCCAGAAACGATACAGGCACTATTTGGGGGACACAAGCCACTGTTGGTTAAGGAAGCATAAGGAGGTGCCACAGGACCCACTGCTCCATATGCTTCTAGGACATTTAATCTAAATTTTGGATGAGGGAGACAAAAGATCTGTTACCTAGAAGACAGAGCATCTATTTTTGAGAGCAAGAGGTGTCAACAGCTGCAGTGAAAAGTAGTATGGCAGGATAGGAAAAAATATGAGCTTGAAATCAAACAGATCTAATTTCAATTCTAGTTTCACCAGTAACAGCTATCTTGGGCAAACTCCTCACTTTCTCTGAGCTTTGGTTTCTCATCTCTACAAGGCCCCTGATAATATGTATCTCGCAATATCATCACACGGACTGGCATACTGAGGTACGAGATGTCTTAGTTTTCCCTTTCTCTCACTCTTCCCCCCCTGCCCTGCACCCATTCTTTAAAGACATCGAGATAAACTCTCTAATCACCTTTGTAGATCAAGTATAACAATATATATACACATTGGAAGACTACTTCTTGTTCTGTCCTCAGAAGTTAAAATAGCTAACTCCCACTCTCCAAAAACTTACTTTTCTTAAAATGTAACTTCATGGATTAAATAATACTTTCTATCCAGGATAAACATTAATGATGTTTTTAATAGCTTTCTTTAGTTCCTGCCCTACTGTTTTGTTCTAGACCAGTAAGCAGTTGTTACATTCCATTTGTGGCTGAAGTTGTTTTTGCTTTGCTTTTATTGTGCCATGTTGGTTTGTCAACCACGTGGGAAAACTCCCAGATAAAAGGCCCCTCATCAATGCAAGACATTAGTATTCTATCTTTTCAGAAGAAGAATTTACTCTCTAGGCATATGGAATTGAATCTAATTAAGGGCATTAGCATCATTTAGTTCTAGCAAAAGCAAGAATGTCATTCTGTCATATTAATTTTATTTCTGTCGCTTTAATATTTAATGGCTGGGTCTAAAAAACAAGGATGCTCGGCCACGCAGGAGAACAGACAGGAAGGCGTTGTGAACAGTATCATCACTCAATTCATACTTATTGGCAATCTGAGGGGCTTCCTGAACTAAGCTCTGGTGTTTATACAGCCATAGGGTCCAACATCACAGTTTTCCACAGTGTGGTACAGCCCCAGGAAACAGGAAGATCACATTCAGTATACAAATACACAAAACAGGCTAGTTAAGAGCAATCAGAGACGCTGTGACTCCTTTTGGCCAAAAAGTAAAGGAGGAGAATCACAAACCTGCCAGACAGCCAACAATGATTATCTCTAGCTTGAGAGATACAACCATTTGCAAACAAACACTTATCCTTACAGGAGCTAAATAATTTCCCCAAAATAAGCCAGTCAAATTTCCATGACCCCACACCATGTCACTCCCCTGCTTAAAACCCTCCCCAATGACCTTAAGGTTAAAATCAAAATCCTTAATAGGACTCATAACAAGGATTTCAAACTCAGGCCTAGTATTAGATGATAAACGACAACTGACTCTAGGCCTGTGTGTGAGGAAGGTATAAGAAGTGGTGGGGACTGTGGTGAATGGCAGGGCACAAGGCCTATACCATAGGAACAGCCTCCCCTCAGTTCTACCTGATTTGTTGTTGTTAGGAGGACAGTAGTGCCAGATCTTCTGACTGGTCAAGAGAAGCCAGAAAGCCGGATTTTAAAATCTGATTTTTAAATAATTCAGACTTAAAATACTGTGTAAGCCAACATTCTTCAGAAAAAACAAAAGCAAGTCTGGACTAAAGACCACCATTTTACAACTTCTGCACATGCCCAGAACTAGAGAGAAAGAGAAGAAGGGGTGTTTGTGTGTGTGTCTGTGTGTGTCTGTGTGTGTATGTGTATAAATGGTAGATATATTATATATACCTATATGTATATTACTATAATTATATGTTATATAGTTATACATATAAAACCATACATATTATATGGTGTTATATATATATATATATATATATATATATAGTAGAAAATAAATATATGGGAGAATCTTCAGACCAAGACAAGAATATATAACCAGAACAATTTGTATCATCTAGCCTGAATTCCATATTTTTAATCATTTGGGCAGGGGCTGAGCAGAAGTATCACTTGGTACTGATTATGAAAAGAGAGTCTTACTAAGCAATTTATACTATCAACCAGACTATAAGTGAATTCTTTACTTCTTAAAATTAATCGATTCCAGAAACCTCTCAGTATACACTAACACACAAGGCAATTATGTATTAGCCAAGACAAAAACTGATTCTTCATTAAATTAAGACATATATTAGATTGCTGTTTTTGTCCTACATCCAGAATACATCAGTATTCTCAATTGTCATGTCTTTTTAATGGCAACAATTCAAACCTTTCACTAATTTACATAGACATCTCCAGAAATTAGTTCAAAATAGAGACTTTTAAATAATATGATTTCACTACTTTCAACTTATACCTACTATGCTTAAAATAGAAACTTGTTTCAAGTAACTTTGTTTGTGCTTCTGAAGACTAGAAAAGTGTGCTTGAGTTTGATAAGAGATAGCAGTATATCCTTTCACTAGTTTGTAGCGTTGATGCATAAACTAGCTTCAAGGGAATTCCAGAAAATGATTATCAAAAATACTTGAGCAATGGTAATATCCATGCAATAAGCACCTTCTCCCAGGGTAAAACTTTTGAACAATAAAGTTATTTGGATGTCAAAGATATAGAATATTTTTAAACATCTTAATTCTTTACAGTTACATTCCACTCAGTAAAATCTAATAAAAATGAAATGGAGAAATTCTTTTTATCACCTCCAGTATGTGGGTATACAATTCTATGTAAAATTGCAAAACAAACCAACCTTCACAATGGTAAGGGTTCTTACCATTTCCTCATGAATGAATTTTTCCTAATTGGGTCATTGGATAATTGACTATTGGCCTGAAAAAACCACTTAACATAGTGTGCATCTACAAGTACTAAAGCTAAAAGAATGCATTCCTAGGTTTAAAAATACTTCCTTCTTGCGCCTTGTCTCACAACTGCAGAAATAATACTGGAGGGTCTTTTGATTCTTGAATTTTAATTCTTGTACCACAGCTTTAGTAAATAATCTGGAGCTTACAAATACAGCAAGAGAAGGAATTGCCTAAACAGAAACACTGGGCTGGGCAGTAGAAGTCTCCAGGATGACCCAAGTATTTATATCCAGCTACCATCATGAAAATGTCAGAACTCCTCTGGTTCACCCACCGTCTGGAATGGTGAGGGCTGGTGTCTTCCAATTCAGACACAGCTGTAAGGACACCAACAGGAATCCTTTTATTTTGTATCTATTGTTGCCCAATGGGGACAAAAATGATTACTGAGTATCTGCCAATTTGATAAAGTGCTACAATTATCCTAACCGTGTAATATCTATCCGTTCTTTAACAGGGGTGTAAATGAAATATGCCCAGGGAAAAGTAGCTTAAGTCTCTCTGTAGTTTTAGGATATATTTCGTTATTTTGGGTTTCTCCTTAGAAATAATGGAAAGAGAAAAGTATATTTTTCCTCTGTAAGCCAAACTTAGACATACTAAGATACATATTTGTTTGATTTGAAAAAATTATTGTTTGAAAATCAATTAATGTAACCCATCATATCAACAGACTAAAAAAGAAAAATCACATGATCATATCAATACATGTAGGAAAAGCATTTGACAAAATCCAACACTAATTCCTGATTTTTTAAAAAAACTATATATACGGAAGTAACTTTTATATAACCTTAGTGGGCCCATAAAATCCATGACTAATGCATAAATAAAAATCAGAAGAATCAAGAATATCTGTAAAATGTCAGAATTTCCAGAAGGAAATAATCTCTTATCTGATAGTTATATATATACACTATCATTTTAAAATATCTTGATTAAAAAATGATTCATATCCTTTCATAACACTCCATTACTCCTCCTCCCAAGCAAGTTTAGAATGTAGTTCTTCCATTCATTCATTGGCCTTTAATATTAATTATGATGAGGTATCTCTGTTTTATGAAATAGATACAAAACTCAGTAAATTGGAAATAACTTTTGGTCATTCCAATCTTGACCAAAATTAGACTGTCAGTGTACAATTGTACACTATCTTATACACAATAATGTGAGGCTTACCCTCACATTATTAATCAGCTTAGCATGGCCATCTACTCTGCCCCATAGTTCATAAGATTACACAACATAAAAGTCTTGCTTAAAGTTACAAGCTCTTACATTTATGCTAAGTGAAATAAGTCAGTCACAAAAAGACAAATACTGTATGATGTATCTAAAGCACAGTCATGCACCACATACTGACATTTCAGTCAATGATGGACCATATATATGATGGTGGTCCCATAAGATTAGTACCATAAAGCCTAGGTGTATAGTAGTCTTTACCATCTAGGTTTGTGTAAATATTGTAGGGGAGGAAGAAATTTCCCTCTACCCTTCTGGGTTCTTCTGTCTGGCCTAAGAATTAAATTGACGTGACACAGATGAACAAGAGAAAAACAAACAAAAGTTTAATAATATGTATACATGAGAGAAACCCAAGAAAAGCCAGTAACTTGCCAAAATGGCAAGATAAATCTTTCACCTTTTAATAAAAAAAATGATTAAGGTGGTTTTTTAAAAAGTTAAAAGTCCATCATATCAAAGATATAATCTTATCACACTAATCCTTTAGGAAGGCAATTAGTCTAATGATATTCCAATAAGCAAAATTATCAGAGTAATGTCACCAAAAATACTGTTTTTGGGGCCGGCCCCGTGACCAAGTGATTAAGTTTGTGCACTCTGCTGTGGCGGCCCAGGGTTTTGCTGGTTCAGATCCTAGGTGCAGACATGGCACCACTCATCAGGCCACGTTGAGGTGGCATCCCACATGCCACAACTAGAAGGACCTGCAACTAAGATATACAACTATGTACCAGGGGTATTTGGGGGAGATAAAGCAGAAAAAAAAAAGATTGGCAACAGTTGTTAGCTCAGGTGCCAATCTTAAAAAAAAAATACTGTTTTTAATGACAGTGGGGTACAATTTTAAAGGACTAGGATGACAATATCTTCTATTATTTTCAAACTCCCAACGACAACTAGTAATATGAAGTTGCTTTACCCCAGACATTATAGTTTAAGCAATTACTTTTGTCATTTAAAAATACATGTTAAAGGCATAGTGGTAATAAGGTGGAGTATATCATTTCTTGCCAACGTTTACAGGAGCTGCAAACAAACCTCTAAGAATAGAGTGATACTGCCTGAGTTACATGCTTTGTCCTTGCACTAAGTGATAGCCAGAAGGCCTATAAGAACTAATACCTAAATTGTAAGTAAATAATTCAATTGATATCAAAGCTCTTTGAAAGTATATAAAAAATTGGTATTATTAAAAGGCCTGCTAGAAAATGCTAATCCCATTATAGAAAAAACTTAACTACTATTACTCATTTTTGACAAATTAATGCATTTCTAGTAAACTGTAATGGCTTTTGCATTGGTCTTAGATCCCTGTTTTCTTCTCCTCTGTCTTCCTACCAGGTACTGCTCTGACCAGGATAGGAAAAAGAATGGCAATACAGTGAGATAATGGTAACCATCTAAAGAAGAATTTTTTTGCATATTCTCCAAAAAACTATACAGATCAACAAGAATAAAATACAAAACTGCAAAACTCCCATGCTCTCATTATAACTAGAAGACAAAAAATACCCAAAAAATCAAATTACCTGTAAGTAGAAAAATAAATACCAATTTCCAGTAGAGCTATCTTCTAAGCTCCTTTCTCAAGAATTTGTAGAAGCTAGGGTAAACCAGAAAAACTGTGCAGAAGAAGAAGACAACAAAGGACCTAAGACGGAACTAAAATCATTCTCAGAAAGACAAAGTACAGACCAATTGCAATAAAAAAGAAACCGAAAGAGAGTCTGTGGATCAGAGCAGTGCTTACACTGAAATGGAAAAGTTATGAGGAAGGAGTAGGCCTATCAGATATTAAAACAGACTACAAAGCCTCTATAATTGTGGTACTGGTGCTTGAATAGACAGACCAGTTTATAAAACAGGAATTCCAGAAATACAACTGAGTATATACGGATATATATGATGAAGATGGTATCTCATATCACTGACTTTTTAATAAACGGTGCTGGAACAACTGCGTAGCTATTTGGAAAAAGATAAAATTAGATCCATACCTCATACCTTACACAAAAATAAACTCTAAATGAATCAGATATCTGAAAGTAAAAAAATGAAACCATGCAAGTATTAGACAAAAATATGCATGGATTCCTCTCCAACCTGAGGGTAGAAGAAGGCTTTCAAACTATTACTCAAAATCTAGATGCAAAAAGAAAAAGTCTATAAAGTTCAGATTTTCTAAAACTTTCATGGCAGAAAACATCAAAGCAAAATAAAAAAAAACAAAAACAAATGATAAACTGGAAGAAAAGATTTGTAATGCAAGTCACAGAAAGGAACTGGTATCAATGAGATATAAAGAACTCTTAAAATCCCAGGGAGAATGTTCAGGGGTGACATCAACAAGATGGCAGAATAGGAAGCCCTGGACTTCCCTCTACCAACAGACACACTGATTCAAAACCAAGACGTGTACAAACACCCTTTGTGGGAAATCCAGAAACTAGTTGAGAGGCACCTGCACTCCAGGCGAGTGCAAGACCAGCCACATTGAAGCCAGTAGGAAAACTCAAGACACCCTTTCACCATAATCCCTACCCCCAGCCAAGGCCATCTAATCAGAAAGACACTCCTAGCTCCTAGATTCTCTCAGGAAGGGAAAGTTAGACCACATATACAACAATACAACTTTTCTGTGGGCTCCCTATGGGACTGGACTCTGTCTCACCTGTCTCAGAGCTCTGACAGGACTTGGCACACACTAGATGACTGGGGTTCAGTGAGATCAAAGACTGCAGTTTGAACTAGCACACAACCAGTGACCGTACTCCCTCCCCTTAGCTCAGCACAGAGCAAGCAGGCCAGACAAACAAACAAAACAAAACAAAACAAAACAAAAAACCAGATCCCAGCTTCTCCCTGGGAAGGGAAGGAGCTGGATTATACATCAAAAGTTCCAACTTTCCAGGGGCTACCCAATGAACTGGTTTCTGTCTCACCTGTCTTGGAGTGCTGATGGACCCAACATATTCTAAACACATGGGGGTCACTAAGAACAAAGATAGTAGTTTGGACTAGCATGAAGCTTTGAGAGGCCCCCAGAATCTCTGGCTGGGATGATTGGTGAGGGTCTCCTCCTATGGAAGGCAAGTCCATGAAAACTGGGAGAGGTGGCTGTTTTCTCTAATACACAAATACAAACACAAAGAGTCAAGGAAAATGAAGAAACAAGGAATCATTTCCCAAACAAAGGAACAGGATAAATCTCCAAAAACTAATCCTAATGAAACAGAGATACATGATTCACCTGACAGAGAATTCAAAATAACCATTAGAAACATGTTCTATGAAGTCAGGAGAACAATGTATGAACAAAATGAAAATTTCAACAAAGGGATAGAAAATATCAAAAAGTACCAAACAGAAATCTTAGAGCTGAATAATACAATAATTAAGCTGAAAAATTCACTAAGAGGGTTCAGTAGCAGACTAGATCAATCATAAAAAAGGATCTGCAAACTCAAAGACAGGTCAGTGGGAATTATCCAAACAGAGGAGCAAAAAGAAAAAAGAATGAAAAATACTGAAGATAGCTTAAGTGACTTATGGGACACCATCAACAGACCAATATATACATTAAAAGAGTCTCAGAAGGAGAAGACAGAGTAAGGACCAGAAAACTAATTCAAAGAAATAATGGCTAAAAGCTTCTCAAATCAGGAGAAGGAATTGGATATCCAGATCCAGAAAGCCCAATGACCACAAAAAAGAGGAACCAAAAAGTCCACAGAGACAAATTATAATCAAATTGTTAAAACTCAAAGACAAAGAAAGAATTTTGAAAGCAGCAAGACAAAAGTGACTCATCACACAAAAAGGAAACCCCATAAGACTATCAGTGAATTTCTCAGCAGAAACTTTGCACGCCAGAAGGGAATGAGAATATGAACAAAGTGCTGAAAGAAAAAACTGCCAACCAAGAATACTATATTCAGCAAATATATCGTTCAAAAATGGAGAGATAAAGACTTTCTCAAACAAATAAGAGCTGGGGGAGTTCATTATCACTAGAACTGCCTTACAAAAAATGCTAAAGGGAGTTCTTCAAGTTGAAATGAAAGAATCCTAAACAGTAATATGAAAGTATAAAGCTCACTGACAGAGCTAAATATACAGACAAATACAGAATACTGTAATACTGTAACAGTGGTGGGTAAATCACTTTTAATTCTAGTATAAAAGCTAATTCCAGTATAAAAGTCTTAAAAATAACTATAACTATAAAACACATTAATGAACACACAACATAAAAAGACATAAACTGTGACATCAATAACATAAAGTGAGACAAAGAGAAGTAAAAGTGTAGAGTACTTGTATGTGATTAAAGTTAAGCTCTTATCAGCTTAAACTAGATTATAACAAGTATAAGATTTTTTATGTAAGCCTCATGGTAAGCACAAAGAAAACACCTATAGAATACACACAAAAGAAAAAGGGAAAGGAATCAAAGCATGTCACTATAAAGAAATCAACAAAAAAACATAGGAAGACAGCAAGAGAGGAAAACAGACAAAAGAACTACAAGAAAGGCAGAAAATAATTAACAAAATAGCAATAGTAAATTCTTCCCTCAATAATTACATTAAATGTAAACAGATTAAACTCCCCAATCAAGAGACATAGAGTGGCTTAATGGATTAAAAAAACACAAAAACAGGGGCTGGCCCCGTGGCCGAGTGGTTAAGTTCACGCACTCCAATGCAGGCGGCCCAGTGTTTCGTTGGTTCGAATCCTGGGCGCGGACATGGCACTGCTCATCAAACCACGCTGAGGCAGCGTCCCACATGCCACAACTAGAAGGACCCACAACGAAGAATACACAACTATGTACCAAAGGGGCTTTGGGGAGAAAAAGGAAAAAAATTAAATCTTTAAAAAAAAAACACACAAAAACACAAGATCCAACTATACACTGTCTACAAGAGACTCACTTTAGATTTAAGGATACACATAGGCTAAAAGTTCAGGTGTGAAAAAGACAATCCATACAAATGGTAACCAGAGGGAGCAGAGGTAGCTATACTTATATCAGACAAAACAGACTTTAAGTCAAAACCATCACGAGAACAAAGTAGGACATTATATAATGATAAAAGGGTCAATTCACCAGGAATATATAACAATTAAAAATTAATATGCACCTAACATCAGAGGACTTAAATATATAAAGCAAACACTGACAGAACTGAAGGGAGAAATAGAAAAAAACTACAATAATAGTAGGAGACTTCAATACTCCACTTTCAATAACAAGTAGAACATCCAGACCTCTGATTTTCCAAAACAGAAAATCAGTAAGAAAACAGAAGACTTAAACAACACTAAGATCCAAATGGACCTGACGGACATATACAGAACATTCATCCCAACAGCAGCAGAATATATGCTCTTCTGAAGTGCACATGGAACACTCTCCAGGATAGGTCACGTGTTAGGTCAAAAAACAAGTCTTAACAATTTCAAGAATATTGAAATCATACCAAGTATCTTTTCCAACCACAATGGAATGAGACTAGACATCAATAGCAGAAAGAAAATGGAAAATTCACAAGTATGTGGAAATTAAACAATACAATCTTGAACAACTAATGAGTCAAAGAAGAAATCAAAAGTAAAATTAGAAAATACCTTGAGATAAACAAAAACAAAAACGCAACCATACCAAGACCTATGGGATGCAGCAAAAGCAATACTAAGAGGGACATTTATAGTGATAAATGGTTACATTACAAAAGAAGAAAGATCTCAAATAAACAATCTAAATTTACACCTCAAGGAACTAGAAAAAGAAGAACTAAGCCCCATGTTATCAGAAGGAAGGAAATAATAAAGATTAGAGTACAAATAAACAAAAGAGAGAATAGAAAAAAATCGACAAGACTAAGAGTTGGTTTTTGAAAACATCAAAAAATTGACAAAATTACAGCTAAATTAGCTAAGAAAAAAGAGAGAAAACTCAAATAAAATCATGAACAAAAGAGGAGACATTATAACTGATGCCACAGAAAAGGTCATAAGCAATTACTAGGAACAATTATATGCTAACAAATTGTATAACTTAGAAAAAAGGGATAAATTCCTAGAAAAATACAACCTACCAAGACTGAATCATGAAGAAACGGAAAATCTGAACAGACTTACACCACATTAACAGAATGAAGGATAAAAATCCTATGATGTTCTCAATGCATGCAGAAAAAGCATTTGACAAAATTCAATACTGTTTCATGATAAAAATTCTCAACAAACTAGGAACAGAAGGAAATTACATCAACATAATAAAGGCCATATATGAAAAGTGCACACCTAAAATCATACTTCATGGTGAAAAACTGAAAGCTTTTCCTCTAAGATCTGAAACAAAGTAAGAATGCTCACTCTTTCTACTTCTATTCCACCTACTACTGGAAGTCCCAGTCACAGCAATTAGGCAAGAAAAAGAAATAAAAGGCATCCAAATCATAAAGGAAGAAGTAAAATTATCTGTTTTTCAGATGACAAGATTTTATATGTAGAAAACCCTAAAAACTCCACACACAAAAAACTGATTGAACCAATGAACAAATTCAGTACAGTTGCAGGATAAAAAATCAACATGCAAAAATCAATTACATTTCTATACATTTAACAATGAACTATCTGAAAAGGAAATTAAGAAAACAATCTCATTTAAAATAGCATCAAAAAGAATGAAATACTTAGGAATTAACTAAGGAGATGAAAGACTTGTGCACTTAAAACTACAAAATGTTGATGAAATAAATTAAAGAAGACACAAATAAATGGAAAGACATCCCATGTTCATGGATGGGAAGACTTAATATGGTTAAAATGCCCATGGTACTCAAAGTGATCTACAGGTTGAATTTAATCCCTATCAAAATCCCAATGACAGATTTACAAAAACAGTAAAAACAATCCTAAAATTCATATGAAGCTACAAAGGACTCTAAATAGCCAAAACAATCTTGAAAAGAAAAACAAAGCTAGAAGCCTCATATTTTCTGATTTCAAAACATATTACAAGATCATGGTAATTAAAACAGTATGGTACTGCCATAAAGACAGACATACAGACCACTGAAATAGAATAGAGAGGCCAGAAATAAATACACACATATATAGTCAAATGATCAACAAGGGTGCCAAGACTACACAATGGGGAAGAAAACAGTCTCTTCAACAGATGGTATGGGGGAAACTGAATATCCACATGCAAAAGAATGACCCTTATCTTACACTATATACAAAAGTCAACTCAAAAAGGATTAAAGACAAACATAAGACCTGAAACTATAAAACTCCTAGAAGAAAACCTAAGGGAAAAGCTTCATGACATTGGTCTTGGCAATGATTTCTTGGATATGGAGCAATAGCACAGGCAATAACACATCTATGGACAGCTAATCTTCAACAAAGAAGCCAAGAACATACAATGGAGAAAGGAAAGCCTCTTCAATAAATGGTGCTGGGAAAACTGGACAGCCACATGCAAAAGAATGAAAGTTGACTGTTATCTTTCTCCATACACAAAAATAAACTCAAAATGGACCAAAGACTTGAAACCATAAAATTTCTAGAAGAAAATATAGGCAGTACACTTGTTGACATTAACCTTAAAAGGATCTTTTCAAATACTATGTCTACTCAGACAAGGGAAACAAAAGAAAAAATAAACAAGTGGGACTTCATCAGACTAAAGAGCTTCTGGAAGGCAAAGAAAACCAGGATCAAAATGAAAAAACAACCCACCAACTGGGAGAAAATATTTGCAAATCATATATCCAACAAAGGGTTAATCTCTGTAATATATAAAGAACTCATACAACTGAACTACAAAAAAACAACCCAATCAAAAAATTGTCACAGAGGATATGAACAGACGTTTTTCCCAAGGTGATATACAGATGGCCAATAGGCACATGTAAAGATGTTCAATATCACTAATCACCAGGGAAATGCAAATCAAAACTACACTTACATATCATCTTATGCCTGTTAGAATGGCTATAATCACCAAGACAAAAAACAACAAATGTTGGAGAGGTTGTGGAGAAAAGGGGACCCTCACACACTGCTGGTGGGAATGCAAACTGGTGCAGCCACTATGGAAAACAGTATGGACATTTCTCAACAAATTAAAAATAGACATACCATGTGATCCAGCTATCTCACTACTGGGTATCTATCCAAAGAACTTGAAATCAACAATACAAAGAGGCTTATGCACTCTTATGTTCATTGCAGCATTATTCACAATAGCCAAGATGTGGAAGCAACCCAAGTGCCCATCCACCGATGATTGGATAAAGAAGATGCGGTATATATATACAGTGGAATACTACTCAGCCAAAAAAAGACAAAATCGTCCCATTCGCAACTACATAGATGGATCTTGAGGGACCTTGAGGGTATTACATTAAGTGAAATAAGCCAGACAAAGAAAGACAAACACCATATGATTTCACTTATTTGTGGAACATAAACTTTCGGACAAAGAGGACAGTTTAGTGGTTACCAGGGGGAAGGGGTGTAGGGGCTGGACACAAGGGGTGAAGAGACACACTTATATGGTGACTGACAAATAATAATGTACAACTGAAATTTCACAATGTTACAAACTATCATGACCACAATAAAAAAATAAATTAAAAAATAAAGCACAGGCAATAAGAGCAAAAATAGACAAGTGAGACTATATCCAACTAAAAAGGCTTCTGCACAGCAAAGGTAACAATCAACAGAGTAAAAAGACAACCTATGGAATGGGAGAAAATATTTTCAAACCATGTATCTGATAAGATGTGAATATCCAAAATACAGAATGAGCCCCTACAACTCAATAGCAAAAAATCAAATAATCCAATTAAAAAATAGGCAAAAGACTTGAATAGATGTTTCTCCAAAGAAGACATACAAATGGCTAATAAGGTATGTGAAAAGGTGCTTAACATCACTAATCATCAGGAAATTGTAAATCAAAACCACAACAGTCTGTCACCTCATACCTGTCAGAATGGCTATTATCAAAAAAGATGAGAGGTAACAAGTGTTGGAGAGGATGTGGAGAAAAGGGAACCATTGTGCACCGCTGGTCAGATATAAATTGGTGCAGCCACTACGGAAAACAGTGTAGTGTAGAGTTTCCTCAAAAGAGTAAAAATAGAACTACCATATGATCCAGCAATCCCACTTCTGGATATACATCCAAAGGAAATTAAATCAGTATCTCGAAGAGACATCTGCACTCTCATGTTCACTGCAGCCTTAATTCACAGTAGCCGAGATATGAAAACAACTTGTGTCTATCAGCAGATGAATGGATAAAGCAAATGTGGTATACATATATACAGTGGAATATTATTCAGTCTTTAAAAAGAAGGAAAGTCTGCCATTTGCAGCAACATGGGTGATCCTAGAGGACATCGTGCTAAGTGAAATAAGCCAGACATAGAAAGACAACCTGTATGATCTCACTTATACGTGGAACCTAAAAAAGTCGACTCACAAAAACAGAGTAGAATGGTTGTTGCCAGGGGCTGTTGGGGAGGGGGAAATGGGAAGTTGCTGTCCAATGGGTATACAGTGTCAGTTATGCAAGATGACTAAGTTCTAGAGATCTGCTGGACAACATCATGCCCATAGTTAAGAATATTTTTGTACTATGTAAAAAATTGAGGAAACTGTAGAGTAGAACTCCAATCTTTGATAGACAAACAGCGTAAATGAGAAATAAATAACCTTTGTTATTTAAAGTAAAAAAAAAATGAGGGAAAAAGAAACCAAAAACTCTATGGGGAAAAAAATGAGCAAAAGCTAAGAGATGGTTCCCTCAAAAAGATGCAAAAATAGCCCTTAAATATATGACAGGATGTTTAACTTCACTCATACTGAGAGAGAAGCAAATTAAATCTACACTATTTCTCACCTAGAGATTAACCAAACCAAAACCACTTTGTAACACCTTCTGTTGAGGTTGTGGGTAAACAGACCTCATTTTCCCAAGGCTAGGATCCTTTTCATCATTTAAGCATCAACTCTGACGTCACCTCTTCAGAGGGACTTTCCTTGATCACCCAATCCACAGAATCTGAAAATGTCCTGTTAATTTGTTTTCTTGTCTAATATTTCTTTCCCCTACCCAAGAAAATAAGCTCACTGGAGGCAGGGACCTTATCGACCTTGTTAAATGCTGCCTCCCCATAATAAATATTCAACAATTATATAAGGAACGAATGAATGAATGATAGCTAAAGGTTAAAAAAAACTCTTCCAAGGGAAAAAACATATGTCTAAGGTATGACAACTGTAGAATAAAATTCTAAAAATATGGATTCTCTTAGAATTCTAAGGGTAGTTTGATATATCAGCATTTCTTAAGATATGAAAATGTAGCAGGAGTGAAATTCTACTTTCTACATGTTACCTTTAACATTCCTGCTTTAACTTACAATTACTTTTTCTCACAAAGTGCTCATGATGTATTGTAATTATAAGCCTGGAGAAGTACATATCACTGCATCTTTAGAAAACATAGCAAGGTTATCTCTGGGTGGTGAAATTACAGATTTTTGTTTTTGTTTTCTCTGGGATTTTTGGCAGTGAGCATGAATTATTTTCGTAATTAGAAAAAGGCAATAAATGTTATGTTTTAAAGGAAAAAAAGAAGTATAGATCAGGAAGGAGCAAGAAGGATGATTTTTCATGGGAATACATTCCATCCCAGTCTACCAGCCCAAGCAGCATAATTGAGAAGAAAAGGCCAGGTGTTTGCCTTTCAGCTGCTCAATTAAATACAGGGCGTTGGTTTTTGTTGTCACTGTTTTTAATGTTTTCTCCCAAATGCTGAGACCAATGTTCCCAAGCCTTAAAAAGATATATTTATGTAGGTGAGTCATACCAACCTACATCTGGCTGGACAAGCAGGAAATCTAACTGCATTAAAAAATAAACTTCACTTTCGAATATATACACAAGAATGATGTCTTCCAAACTGGCAGAATCAAATTTGTAACTTGAGTGCTTGTTACAAATACAGATTCCTGGGCCCCATCCCAATCAAAATCTCAGACATCAGTCTAGTTTGGGAAACATGAAGCTAGAACTTGGATTAAGCTTGCTCCTAGTTCCCAGCCATCTCAGGAACCGAGAGGATTAATTTTTTCAAGAGAGCCTTTATTTTTCTCCAAATGCAGTACTCTCTCATCACATCAGAGCCCCATACTTATTGTCAAATAGCATTAGCTCAGCCAATACCAAAAGGAAAATAGACACGAAAATGAAGGCTCTGAACTCATCACATGAGATACCTCATCACATAAATCAGGAAAGTGATTTTCATGCATTTTATTTATCTGAATCTTTTAAAATAGTTGAGTATTTGGTTATATTTTCTGTGAGCATTTATAGCATTTTGGATTCTCTAACAAATATCATTTTCTCAAGAGCTCTGGGAGAGAGTGAAAAATCGTGATCAGTTATCCACCGAGCATTTTGCCACAGGATACCATCTTCTCCAACCTCTAGTGACAAAGAGTGCATCCAAAGGCTCATTGGTTCATCTGTTGCCAGAGCTGTTCAGGGAACGGAAAAGGTTGGGCTTTGCTCATTTCTCCTTGCTGCCATTATACAGTCTTTGAAACCCATGTGTTTGCATGTGCCCTGAAAGAAAACTAATGAATTCTCTTTTCTCCACCGATGGCACTTGGAGCCAAGCACAGGCGGCAGTGATGCAATTGGCATTTGATTCATCATGCCCACAGTTCTGCACCTGTGTCACTGCCAGCAGGAGCGAGGCTGTGTAACATAACACTTTGCTCATCCACATCCCCCGGGATGAGAGAGTGTACACACCAAGGAAAACAAACTCATAATGCAAATTATTTATATTAACAATCAATATGTACACTTTATACAAACCATTTCCTAAAAGGTTGTATCTTATTATAATGTTTAAACAATATCACATAAATATCTGTAGCTTGTCTGCTCATTAGAAGGATAAAATCCTTCAGGGCTGTGGAGCTTGTCTTTTTGTGGCCACCAACAAGACAACCAGTTGCTTACAGGCCAGAGCAGATGGAACATCATAGCTGCTCCAGGTGCTTCTCAGGATTTAACCAGAGGCCCTGACCCCATCTGGACTCACTAATCTGTTCCATTTTCTTTTGGACAGTAATCAAGAAGGCTCTTCCTCCTTATTATTTCGAGCCCACCACATATCAAACAGCGCAACCAACCACCTCTCCCAGCAATATCTCAAATAGAATCCTGAGGGAAGAGCTCTCCAGAATGCTGGCTTCCATTCATTCCACATGCTAGTTAGTCCTACTTACATCTCACTCATCCAGCCAGCCAAGATACCTGAGCCCCTCCAAGAGCTAGAAACTACTGTGCCTGCCAGCATGGCCAGGCACCCTTTCCTACACTCTCTTCTCCAACCCCCAAATCCAATCATCGCAGTTCAGTTGGAAGACAAAAATCTACTTGAGGGTTTAAGTTAACCAAAAATGTAAAAGAAGTTGTGTCGTCCCAGTCAGGAGACAGAAACCAAGCCAGTAATTTGAATAGGGAAAAGTCAATATAAAGAATCATTAGTTAGTAAAAGGGGGTTAACTACTAATGAGGTAAAAGAGAACTCTAAAGAACACAGGAATAGCAAATGAAGGGAGCAGCTACTCCCTCTAAGACTGAGGGAGATTATCCAAAGAAGGAACAAACTTGGAAGAGCGCCCACTCCCAACCAAGACTGAGGTTTTGACCCCTCTCCAGTGGGATCAAAACCTGTAGCCCAACGGATGGCAGAGAAGATCACTGGGGTGCCATAGGCAGAGCTGGTTCGCAGTCAGTGGTCTATGATGATGAATAAGAAGCCAACCACCTTGGTATTGGAGAAACTCCACGGATGGTGAGCACCACTGGGTCTCTCATACACCACAGCAGCCATGTCATGAGAACAAAAGGTAAAGCGCTCTGAAACCAGCAAGAGAAGCCCTTCCTCTGCTGTGCCTTGCACTATCTGTCCCTCTCTACTGACAAGGCTTAACATTGTGCTGCCTGTCAAAAGAAAAGCTTATGGAGTCAAGATCCACCATCGAAAAGCAGGTATTCCCCTTGCCAGTCCAATTCAACATTATACAGGAAGCCCTAGGTAATGGAAAAAGGAAAGAAAAGGTATACGGATTGGGAAGGAAGACAGCAAACTGTCTTTGTACTCAGATGACATGACTGTCTATGTAGAAAACTCCAAAGAATCAAGAAAGAAACTCCTGGAATTAATAAGCAGTTATAGCAAGGTATAGGATACAGGGTTAATATTCAAAAGTCAGTTGCTTTCCTATACATCAGCAATGAACAATTGGAATTTGAAATTAAAAACACAAGATCATTTATGTTAACACCAAAAAAATAAAATATTTAGGTATAAACCTGACAAAATATGTATATGAGGAAAACTACAAAACTCTGATGAAAGAGATCAAAGAAGATCTAAATAAATAGATATTCCATGTTTATGGATAGGAAGACTCAATATTGTTACAATACCAATTCTTCTCAACTTGATTTATAGATTCGGCGCAATCTCTATCAAAATTCAGGCAAGTTACTTTGCGGATATTGACAAAATGATTCAAAACTTTACAGAGAAAGGCAAAAGACCTAGAATAACCAACACAATATTGAAGAAAAAGGAGAAAGTTGGAGAACTGACATAATCTCATTTCAAGACTTACTATAAAGCTATAGTAATCAAGACAGTATGGTATTGATAAAGGACTGACAAATAATCTCAATGGGACAGAGTAGGGAGCCCAGAAATAAACCCACACAATTATATTCAACCAATCTTTAACAAAGGAGCAAATGCAATTCAATGGAGAAAAGACAGTCTTTCCAACAAATCGTGCTGGAACAAGTGGACATCTATATGCAAAAAAAAATCTAGACACAAATCTTACACTTTTCACAAAAATAACTCAAAATGGATCAGAAAACTATATGTAAAATGCAAAACTATAAAACTTCTATAAAATAACACAGGATAAAATCCAGGTGATCTTGGGTTTGGCAATGAGTTGTTAGATACAACACCAAAAGCACAATTCATAAAAGAAAAACTTGAGAAGTTGGACTTTATTAAAATCAAAGACTTCTGCTCTGCAAAAGACACTGTTAAGAAAATGAAAAGACAACCTACAGATTGGGATAAAATATTTGCAAAACATACATCTGGTAAGGACATGTATCCAAAATACACAAAGAACTCTTAGGACTCAACAGTAAGAAAAACAACCCAATTAAAAACTGAGCAAAAGATCTGAACAAACACCTCACCAAAGACATACAAACAGAACACAAGCATATAAAAGGATGCTTAACATCATATGACATTAGAGAATTGCAAATTAAAACAATGAGGTACCACTACATACCTATTAGAATGGCTAAAATCCAAAACACTGACAACACCAAATGCTGACGAGGATGTGGAGCAAGAGAAACTCTCATTCACTCCTAGCAGGAATGCAAAATGGTACAACCACTTTGGAAGACAGTTTGGCAGTTTCTTACAAAATTAAATACAGTCTTACCATATGATCTGGCATACGCACTCACTGATATTTACCCAAATGAGTTGAAAAGTTATGTCCACACAAAAACATGTGAGCATATGTTTATAGCAGCTTTGTTCATAATTGCCAAAGTTTAGAAGCAACCAAGATATCCTTCAGTAGGTGAATGGATAAACAAACTGTGGTACATCTAGACAATGGAATGTTATTCAGTGATAAAAAGAAATGAGCTATCAAGCCACAAAAAGACATGGAAGAACTTTAATGCATGCCACTAAGTAAAAGAAGCCACTTTGAAAAGGCTATATTCTGTATAATTCCAACTACATGACTTCTGGAAAAGGCAAACTATAGAGACAATAAAAAGATCAGTGCTTTCTCAGGGTCCAAGCAGGATGGCGGAGGGAGGAAAGGATGAATAGGTGGCACATAGGGGATTTTTAGGTCAGTGAACTATTCCATATGATACCATAATGGTGGTTATATGACATTATGCATTTGTCAAAACCCATAGAACTGTACAACACAAAGAGTGAACCCTAATGTAAACCATGAGATTCAGTTACTGTTGCATCAGCATTGGTTCATTAATTTTAACAAATGCACCATACTAATGCAAGATAGTAATAACAGGGGAAACTGTCTGGGGGGTGGATAGAGTATATATGGGAACTCTCTGTACTTTCTGCTCAGTTCTTCTATACACCTAAAACTTCTCTAAAAGATAAAGTATATTATTTGTTTTTAAAAAGGAGGGCAAGGGAGGATGAATTTAGAGCTGAGAGGCAATAAACTGATAACTGGCCCAGAGGCCAATAGGGTGATGTGACTGCTCATAAAGCTAAGAGAATCCGAAATAAAGGAAGGGAATAGCCACCATGTACTCTTGTATGGTCAGACAATGACTGGCATTATAGCCAGTTTACGCAGGACTTCTCCCTACTGGAAAGTATCCAGGATAAGTGGAAGTCTGAAAACTCTGGCCTGTTAGGGAATTTGAAGGAATTGAGATGTTTAACTTGGAAAAGAAAGAATTTTGAAGAATGTAACAGCGATCTTCAAATACTGGAGAAGTTGTCACCTAGAGAAAAGAATAAATTTATTTTATATTTCTTTTGGGGTCAGAACAAGATTCCATGGAAGTTACAGTGATTCAAACCTAACATTTTGAATTGCTCAAACATTGGGCAGGCTGCCTTGGAAAGAATGAGGTTCAACCAAGTCTGGAAGATCACTTATTAGAATAATTGCAGAAAAGACTTGCATGAAGTTGAACTGAATTCAGATAATTTCTAAGGTCCCTTCCAACTCAAAAGTCTACGAAAAGTGAGAAAGGTCACACGAGGCTTGGAAAGATAAGTAGAAGCCCACTGCGAAAGAGGCAGAGGAAATATATGTGTGTTACTACACACACATACGCACTAGACAGAAGGAGAGAAATGTGGCAAAGTAAAAGTTGTGTATTTCTTTACAGTGTTGTACACATAACAGGAACCTAATAACAATTTGGAGTTTTTTTTTTTAAAAATTGGCACCTGAGCTAACATCTGTTGCCAATCTTCTTTTTTTTCTTTTTTCTTCTTCTCCCCAAAGCCCCTCAGTGCATAGTTGTAGGTCCTTCTGGTTGTGCTATGTGGGATGCTGCCTCAGCATGGCTTGATGAGGGGTGCCATGTCTGCGCCCAGGATCCGAACCAGTGAAACCCTGGGCTGCCAAAGCGGAGCATGTAAACTTAACCACTCGGCCACGGGGCCAGCCCTGGAGATTATTAAATTCAGTTTTGACAGGTACATTTTCAATGTTATGAGCAATTCTGAATAAAATTTGGCCTGCCTGAATTCCATTCCTCCTCACTACAGATAAAAAGAGTGGAATCATGAGAAAGGTAGGAAAAAGGTGAGCTAGGAAAAAGGTGGTGTCACTGAAGCCAAGGGAAATATTTCCAGAACAAATGAGGGGTCAAGGGTGTCAAATGTAATTGGAGGGTTCAAGGTAATGAGGAACTGAAAAATATCCCTTGGATCTGATAGTTAGGAGGAGATCTTAATGTTCAGTTGTATGGTGGGTGCAAGCCAGATTTTTCAAAACCGAAGACAGCACCCCATGCTTTAAAGTTAAGTGAATATCTTTTTTTTTTAAAGACTTTATTTTTCCTTTTTCTCCCCAAAGCACCCTGGTACATAGTTGTATATATTTTTTTTTTAGTTGTGGGTCCTTCTAGTTGTGGCATGTGGTACGCTGCCTCAGCATGGCCCGACGGGCGGTGTCATGTCCGCGCCCAGGATCTGAACCGGTGAAACCCCGGGCCAACGAAGCGGAGCGTGCGAACTTAACCACTTGGCCATGAGGCCGGCCCCCTAAGTGAATATCTTAAAGTCAAGCCTAAAACTTCAGAAGGAGTACTCATGCCAGGAAATTGCTGTGGATTTCCCCTTGGTTTATTTACAGATTACAATTCAGACTGCTCTCATGGACATTTTCCTGCCTATTCGGAATTTAAAGTGTTCTACTTGACTGTTCTATTGACAACTGACCCCTAATTGCCACCTGACAACCCCCCAACTTGGCTTTGTTTTACCGAAGCCCTTGATACAAACAACAACGGCAGTTCTGCCCAACCCAATCTCTGCTGTGAGCCTCTGAGTCCGCCTCTACGCCCAGCAGGTGAGTGCAGACTGGGCTGTGAAGAAGCTTGACTGAGAAAGGAAAAAGAAAGATGGAAAACACTTGGAGATAACATTTTGGGGCACATTTATAGGCTAAGAGGAATGATCCAGTAGAGAAGGAAAGAGAGGATCTCTGTCTCCAGCAACACTTCCAGTACCAGCGGAAAGTGTTCCTCCTTAAAATCAATTTTGCATCACTCTGTCAAAACTTAAAAACCTCCCAGTAAAAGTCAAACCCACTATTTTAAAACGAAAACCCTTAAATGGCTTAATTAGATGTAGCTGCGCCATACACACGATGGCACCCCATCAGTGATCAGATACAGGCCGGCATCAATAAGCCAAACCAAAAGAGGAGCTTAGCGAATGGTGTTAGTTTTGCCCAGTCTTCCCAAGGGCCCTCCAACTCATGGGGCCACACTGCCAAGGATCCAGATGTCAATAAGAGGTGGATTCTAACAAACAGGGAGCACGAAGTGACTTCCTCAATCACTCTTAAGCAGTGTTTCTCAAACTTTAGGATATATCAGAACCACCTGGAGGGCTTGTTAAACACGGATTATTGCTGAGTCCACCCACAAGGTTTCCCATTCAGCAAGTCTGTGGTGTTAGAATTTGCATTTCTAACAAATTCCCAGATGATGCTGATGCTGCTGGTCCTGGGTGTACACTTGGAGAACCACTGCTAGTCCATAGCAGCAATTCTCAACATTGCTGAACATTAGATTTTAAAAATCCTCAAATCCAGGTGACATTCCGGACCAATCAAAGCCAAATCACTGAGGGTGAGTCCCAAGCATCAGTGTTTGTAAATCTCCCCAAGTGGTTCCAATTCCAATGTGCAGATAAAATAAGAAGGACACAAAAGGTAGGAAATACTTTTTAAAGTGTTACATTTTAAAACTTCCATATATTAAAAACATTGAAAACCACTGCTCTGTATTATTCTTCCTTATGGGTAAAACACAGCTGGTACTTGTACGACTTGTTTCCATGTTTGGATAACTGCCTTTAAGGGGCTCATGGTCCTGAGACCTCCTCACCTAAACCACCACTGGTAGATCTGGGCTAGAGCCTAGAAATCTGCATTTTAACATTCACGCCATCACCATCCCCAGATAATTCTGTTGCAGGTAGTCCAGGAATCACATTTAGGAGATAAAGTTCAAGCTCTTTGTCAACAAAGCACACACGGCTTGCTGTAATTTGGTTCCTGCATCCCTCACGATCTCCTCCTCCACTTCCCCCTCTGCCCCAATCACCCTTATTCTTTTCCTTTTCCAAATAGGACTCATGCCTTTCCATCCATATGCCATCCTCTTGACCTTCAATGCCCTTTCACCTCTCATCACGTTTAATCGGTTTATATCCACCCACAATGAACACAAATAAAATAAGAAGGACACAAAAGGTAGGAAATACTTTTTAAAGTGTTACATTTTAAAACTTCCATCTATTAAAAACATTAACTAGACCTATCGTGGTGATCATTTTGTAATACATAAAAATATCGAATCATTATGTTATACACTTGAAACTAATAGAATACTGTATGTCATTTATACATAAATAAAAATCACATTTATTTTAAACCTTAAATTTTTTTTAAATGTAATATCTAGGGGAAACATTAGCAGCTTAAATGTCAGAAAAATCATTTTCCATAATTTAAAAAGAAAAAAGTTCTTACAAGGCAGCAAGAAAATAATAAAAGCCAGAATGGATAATGGGCAAAAGATAAAAAGAGGTAATTTACAAGATAAACACAAATGGCCAATAAGCACATGGAAAAAATGTTCAACTTCATTAGTAAACAAAAGGATGCAAGTTAAGACAGCTTGTCAAGTTGGCAGAGACAAAAATGCAAAGCACCCACAGACAGCCAGGGGAGGGGGGAACAGGCATTCGAACACATTTCTGATTTGGAGAGGAAATCGGTATTAACTTTCAGGATACTAATTTGGCTAGAAGAACACATGCCTTTAAAAAGTGATTTCCTCTATGAAATTTCCTTACAGAAAGAATCATGTACATACACATGGGTTAGTCAATCAGGATATTTTTCAAAGAATCATTTATAATAGCCAAAAACTGAAAATAGCTTAAGTGATCAACAAGAGGGGAGAGAATGCTGTAAATCCAGGAAAGAACAATGGAAGCACCTAATGGCATAGGAGAGAGGTCAGCAAACATGTTCTGTAAAGGGCTAGAGAGTACACACATAGTTTAGGCCTTTCAGGGCCTTAAAGTCTCTGTCACAACTATTCAACTCTGCAGTGGTAACGTGAAAGCAGCCACAGACAATACGTAAATGAAAGGGCATGGCTGTATTCTAATAAAAGTTTACATAAGGACACCATCACTTGGATTTCATATAATTTCCATGTGTCATGAAATAGTCTTCTTCTTTTGATTTTTTCCAACCATTTAAAAATGTAAAACCCATTTTTACCTGGCAGGGTGTCCAGACGCAAGTGGCAGGCTGGAATTGGCCGGTAGCTATAGTTTGCCAACCCCTGGCAGAGGAAAACAGTCAGAAAATATTGTTAAGTGATTAAAGTAGATTACCTAAGAGCATATAAACATGGAGAAAAGACTAGAATCAGAATATCTGGGATTAGAGCCCCAAGTTTTTTCAAAGCTCCACAGACACAGCCAGGTTTGAGAGTCACTGCAATAAAATGTTAAATAGTGATTATTTCCAAGGGATGAGGACATGGGAAACATTTCTTTTTTGTGATTTTGCATATTTTCTACATTTTCTCCAATGAATAAGTATTATTTTACTATTCAGAAAAATGTTAAAATAACTTAATGTTTAGCTTAGATCAGAGTTTGTCAGCCTTGACACTACTGACATTGTACGCTGGATAATTCTTTGTTGTGGGGGCCATACTGTGCACTGTATGAGGTTTAGCAGCATCCCTTGGTTCCCCCCACTAGATACTAGTAGCACCTCCCCAGCTGTGACAACCAAAAATATCTCCAAATTTTTCCAAATGTTACCTAGGGGACAAAGTTGCCCCTAGTTGAGAACCACTGACTTCTAAGAAAGATCTGATCTGCAGCATACTTTTGTGAGGGGAGAAAAGATTGAGTACTGCACTTGTCTGTCTAATCTTTAGGCTTCTATAAAGGGCTCTATGTTTGTCCAAACCATACAGTGAAAAAAAGATAGTGTTCATGAGAGTAAACATTAACATTGTAGAGGTACTTGCAATATAATTTCTTGTTTTCACTTTTTCATGACTGTCTGATTAATCAACATTCTGGACCTAAAACACTTCAGGAAAGGTGAGTTTGCTGACTTATTGAGATAAATACATCGAGTCACATGAGTTTTGCAACCATGAAGAGGTTACCTAGGCTCCTGCAATTGACAGTGTGAAGGGGATTCTTAACTTGTAAGCTTATTTTTATGTGATGTGAAGTAAAGTTTTGCACCGAACCCTCTTTATTATTAAATATTTCAGGTATATAAAACAGAATTGAGAATTATATAACAACCATGTACTAGCCACCAGAGCAGTGGAATAAAACCTTATTCAGGGGCCGGTCCCGTGGTTGAGTGGTTAAGTTCGCGTGCTCTGCTTCAGCGGCCCAGGGTTTTGCTGGATCAGATCCTGGGCGCGGACATGGCACGCTCATCAAGCCACACTGAGGCGGCATCCCACATGCCACAACTAGAAGAACCCACAACTAAAAATATACAACTATGTACCTGGGGGCTTTGGAGAGAAAAAAGGAAAACGAAAATCTTAAAAAAAAAAAAAAAAAACCTTATACATACAATTGCTGTGTTGGCCATCCATCACATTCCCATCCCCCCAAAAGTAATCACTCTCCCGAATTATCATTCCCACACATTTCTTCATTCTTTTTTTAACCAGTTACACAGCCTGGTTTTAGCTATATGACCAACAGGGTATAAAAGAGCCTTGAGTAAGTGTGTGTTTCAGCTCCCCTGAGGCCAAGGTACCTCACCCATATCTTAGTGGTTTATAGTCAAAAGATGAAGCACACATGTGCAATTGAGAAAGGCCCCTTGGGAGCTGCCCCTGAAAGGCTCAGCCCTTTTGCTGACTGTCTGCACTTCCTTTCTCCTCCTCTACCCTTTACATTTCTTAAAGTCTTATGTGAGCAGCGTCTTGTGAATCCTTCCAATTATCCAACTTTGTATGTAACCTCAATGTTATTTGATCTATGTTCATAGAACAGGATTACATTTATTCTTTTTTTTTTCCTAAAGATTTTATTGTTTTCCTTTTTCTCCCCAAAGCCCCCCAGTACATAGTTGTATATTCTTCGTTGTGGGTCCTTCTAGTTGTGGCATGTGGGACGCTACCTCAGCGTGGCTCGATGAGCAGTGCCATGTCCGCGCCCAGGATTCGAACCAACGAAACACTGGGCCGCCTGCAGCGGAGCGCGCGAACTTAACCACTCAGCCACGGGGCCAGCCCCTGGATTACATTTATTCTTGATGGAAAAGATGTATTGTTTTCATAGGCCTTTTGGAAAAGGGCTTTCAAATATTTTCTCATCCTTTATACTCAAAACCAATTAAAAATGTATACAGCTACTACAAAACAATGATAGATAGTATGGGTGATAATGACAAATTTTCCTCCTTGCCAATTTGTAGCATTTTTCATTTTTGAAAACCTAAATGAATGTTCTTTCCCTAATAAAATGTTTCTATAAGAAACTTTGCTTCTGATATCTCCATTTGTAAAAATTGGTTTTTACATAATTCTTCCAATGAACATAATTTACATTCATGGTTAAATTATTACTTTGTAAGATGAAAGTCTGAAAAAATAATTTTGACAATGTGCAATGAGATCCCCTGGCCATGTCTTGATCTTCTCCCAGTCTGTGTTTGCCTCATGCTGTGTTCCTCCTTTGCCTTCGGCTCATGTCTGAAATGTCCTCCTCCACATCTCTGCTGACATAAAGCCTGCTTTTCCTTCAAGTGTTAGCTAAAGTGTGACCTCCTCCACTGAAGTCTTCCTGGCCTGCCCCTAAAGCCTTCCTATGAATTCATTCCTATAGAACACTATGCCAGTGTTACTCAGTTGGCACTTGGCGTGGATAATACTGGTATTCCAGGAGACAGATCTGTGGCCCTGGAAATTTTTTAAGTTCTATAATAATAGGAATCTTGTTTGATGTCTCTTGCTTTATATATTTTTATTTTGATGACAATGCCTAAAAATCACCTTGCATATATTAAGAGCTGCATGAGTATTTATAAATCAGTTTGATAATGAGAACACCTGTACTTTTGCCTGACCTCTATTAATCAGGGTTCCCATGACTCCCTCCTTGGCTTCAATAATTTGCTAGGACAGCTCAAAGAAATCAGAGAAATACTCACTGACATTTACTGGTTAATTATGTAATAAAGCATATGATAAAGAATACAGATAAACAGTGAGATGAAGAGATACATGGGGCGAGATATGGAAGGGTCTCGAGCACAGGATCTTCTGTCTCCATGGAGTTGGGGTACACCACCCTCCCAGCACATAGATGTGTTCACCAACCCACCAGTTCCCATCCCGAAGCTATCTAGGAGCCCACCAGGAGTTGCTTCATTAGAACAAAGGACACTCCCAAGTGATTCCAAGAAATTCCAAGGGATTTAGGAACTCTGTGTTATGAATTAGGGTCAAGCACCAAAAATCAGAATGAAAGATACTCCTAATACTCTTATCACCTAGAAAATTACAAAGGTTTAAGAAGCTCTGTGCCAGGAACTGGACGCAGAGACCAATATATATACATTTTCTATTATTTTACAGTGGCTTAGCACATACTAAACCTTAAAAAGTGATAGATATTTTTAAGATTATCATCAGTAGGATCAAGAAGTATATTTCCTCTTGCCTAACAATTATACTAGCTTCTCTGAGATGAGAAGATGCTATTAATTTATAAAATAAGAATGACTCTCGTCAGAGTGATATCTCATTCCCCAGGCACAAATGGGTTTGCAGAAGTCAATTTTTAATCCACTATTTAAAATGTATAAATATGGGTGATGGCAGCATCATGGCAGAGTGAGCTCTTCCCACAGACTCCCTTCTAAAATACAACCAAAAGGACATTCAAACAGCAACAAAGGACACACACACAACACAGGAGACATCTGGGAGACGCACGCAGCCATACGCCTAAAGGTGGTGGTGAGGCTGGATCCTCCGGAAGAAGTTGAAGCTGCTCGGCAGGAGCTCCACGGAGAGAGAGGGGCCATGCTTAAGGGAGGTGAGTGGCTGAGGAGAGGCACCTCGTCCTCGTCCAGCGCTCCAGCCCCACGTTCACTGGGAAAATGGCACAGTGAGAGAGGGGTCAGTTAGGGGAGGTGCACAGCTGGGGAGAGGCACTCCGTTCCTGCCTGATGCTCCAGCCCCATGTTCGCCAGGAGAGCTGCACAGTGAGAGAGGGATTGGCTAGGGGAGGGGCACAGCTGGGGAGAGACACTTCATTCTCACCTGGCACTCCAGCCCCGTGCTCCAGCCCCACGTTTGCGGGGATAGTGGCGAAGTGAGAGAAGGGCTGGCTAGGGGATATGCACAGCTGGGGAGAGGCACTCCGTTCCTGCTGGTGCTCCAGCCCTGTGCTCCAGCCCCACATTCGCCGGGAGAGCAACGCAGTGAGAGAGGGGGCAGGCTGGGGGAGGTGCACAGCTGGGAAGAGGCATCCCATTCCCACCCAGTGTTCCAGCCCCATGTTCACCAGGAAAGCAGCAGTGAGAGAGGGGTCGGCTGGGGGAGGTGCACAGCTGGGGAGAGGCACTCAGGTCCCGCCCAGCACTCTAGTCTCACACTCCAGCCACATGATCACTGGGAGCACCACACAGAGAGAGAGGCAGTGGCAAGTGGAGCCCTATCAACACCCAGAGTACTACACAGAGAGAGAGGCAGTGGTTGGGGGAGGCATGCAGGTATAAGAAAGTGCTCCTCACCCTACCTGGCACTCCAGTCCTGCTATTGTCCAGAGCTCCGCAAAGAGTGAGAAATGGAGGCAGGGGGAAGCGTAGGAGAAGGAGAGCACCCCTCCCCCTGACCAGTGCTCCAGATCTGCCATTAGCCAGAGCATTGCATAGTAAGAAAAGCAGCCAGTGGCTGAAGCTGAGGGGCCCCGGATCATGATGGGCCCAGAATACACAGCACCTGATCCTCACCCAGTGGAGGCATGCGGTAGCAGTGACCAGATAATAATGCCATGCAGAGGCAAAACTCCACACCATCAAGCAGTATGAGAAAGTACATTAAATCTCCAGACCAGAAGGAAAATGACAAGTACCCAGAAACCAACCCCAAAGACAGAGAAATCCGTAACCTAAATGACAAAGAATTCAAAATAGCTATCATAAAAAAACTCAGTAAGTTACAAGAAAACACAGAAGGACAAAATAACTAATTCAGGAGCTTCTTCACAAAAGAGATTGAAACTTCAAAGAAGAACCAATCAGAATTGTTGGAGATGAAAAACACAAAGGATGAGATTAAAATAAATCTGGACTCCCTAAACAACAAAACTGACAATATGGAAGACCAAATTAGCAATTTAGAAGACAATACTATAGAAATGCTTCAGAGGGAGGAGAAGAGAGAACTAAGACTAAAATGAAATGAAGAGGCTCTCAGAGAACTATCTGACTCAATTAGGAAATGCAACATAAGGATTATAGGTATTCCAGAGGGGGAAGAGAAGGAGAATGAAGCAGAAAGCTTGTTCAAAGAAGTAATAGCGGAGAATTTCCAAAACCTGGGAAAGGAGATGGAAATCCACGTGAAAGAGGCTACCAGAACTCCCAACTATGTTAATGTAAAAAGACCTACTGCAAGGCATATAGTAGTAAAGCTGGCAAAAGTCAATGACAAAGAAAAAATATTAAAGGCAGCAAGGCAAAAGAAAATAACTTACAAAGGAATGGAACCCCTATCAGACTTTCAGTGGATTTCTCAGCAGAAACCTCACAGGCTAGGAGAAAGTGGAATGATATATTCAAAATCCTGAAAGAGAAAAACTTCCAGCCAAGAATACTCTATCCAGTGAAAATCTCCTTCAGGTATGATGGAGAAAAAAAACTTTCCCACAGAAACAAAAGCTAAGGGAGTTCATCACCACAGGATCCCCACTACAAGAAATCCTCAAGAAGGCTCTCATACCTGAAAGGAAAAAAAAACATAGGAAAGTGGCTAAAAAGCCCTGAGCAAGGAGATGAATAGGTATGCAACAATAAAAAATCAGCAGCTCTCTATCAGATCAGGTTGGTAAACACTTAACTCTTACATCAAGGATAAAGAAAAGGAAAACACCAAAATAAAAATTATATCACCACCTTAACCACAAACTCACAACAGAAGATGGAATAAGATATGACAAAAATAACTTAGAAGGGGAAGAGGAAAGAGAAGGAAACATTATAGTCTAAGGAAATAAGAGGCAATCAGAAAATGGACTATCTCATCTACAAGACTTTTTATATGAACCTAATGGTAACCACTAAACAAATAATTAGAACAAAGACATATGAGAAACAAGGAGAAAATGAAGAAAAGCAACATAGAAAATTACCTAATCAAAACAGTAGCCCAATATACATGGGACCAGAAACAAAGGATATGCAGAAGGACTGGAAAACATGAGATACGATGGCAGTTTTAAGCCCTCATATATCAATAATCACTCTAAATGTAAATGGACTGAATTCTCCAGTCAAAAGACACAGAGTGGCAGGATTCATTAAAGAACAAGACCCAACAATATGCTGCCTCCAGGAAACACATCTCAGCTCTAAAGACAAACATAGGCTCAGAGTAAAGGGATGGAAGTTGATACTCCAAGCTAATGGCAAACAAAAGAAAGCAGGTGTTGCCATACTTAGACAAAGTAGACTTCAAGATAAGACAGGTAAAGACAGACAAAGAGGGCAGAATATAATGATCAAAGGGACACTCCACCAAGAAGACACAACACTTATATACATATATGCACCCAACACAAGAGCACCAAAGTATATAAAACAACTATTAACAAACTAAAAGGAGATACTACCAACACCACAATAATAGTAGGGGATCTCAACACCCCACTTACTTCAATGGATAGATCATCCAGACAAAAAGGCAAGAAGGAGATAGTGGAATTAAATGGAAAACTAGACCAGATGAACTTAATAGATATATAGAGAGTATTCCATCCAAAAACAGCAGAGTATACATTCTTCTCAAGTGCACACGGAATACTCTCAAGGATAGACCATATATTGGGAAACAAGGCAAACCTCAATAAGTTTAAGAAGATTTAAATCATATCTACTATGTTCTCTGACCATAACGCTATGAAACTAGAAATCAACTACAAGAAAAAAGCAGGGAAAGGAACAAAAATGTGGGGACTAAACAACATCCTAGTGAACAACCATTGGGTTGTCAAGAAATAAAAGGAGAAATCAAAAAAATATTTGGAGACAAATGAGAACAAAAACACACCATACCAACTCATATGGGATGCAGCAAAAGAGGTCCTAAGAGGGCACTTTATAGCAATACAGGCCCACGTTAACAAACAAGAAAAAGCTCAAATAAACAATCTTAAACTAGATCTAACAGAATTAGAAAAAGAAGAACAAACAATGCCCAAACTCAGTAGGAGAGAAATAATAAAAATCAGAGCAGAAACAAATGAAATTGAAACAAAAAAGACTGTAAAGAGGATCAATGCAACAAGGAGCTGGTTCTTTGAGAAGATAAACAAAATTGACAAACCCTTAGCCAGACTCACTAAGAAAAAAAGAGAGAAAGCTCAAATAAATAAAGTTAGAAACGAAAGAGGATAAATTACAACAGATACCACAGAAATACAAAAGATTATAAGAGAATATTATGAAAAACTATATGCCAACAAAGTGGACAATCTAGAAGAAATGGATAAATTCTTAGCCTCTTACAACCTGCCAAGACTGAATCAAGAAGAAATAGAGAATCTGAATACACCAATCACAAGTAAAGAGATTTAAACACTAATCAAAAACCTCCCCCAAAATAAAAGTCCAGGACCACATGGCTTCTCAGGAGAATTCTACCAAACATTCAAAGAAGATTTATTACCTATGCTTCTCAAAGCATTCCAAAAATTTGGGGAATATGGAAGTATTCCTAACACATTCTACAAGGCCAATGTCATCCTGATACCAAAGCCAGATAAGGACAACACAAAGAAGGAAAATTACAGGACAATATCACTGATGAACATAGATGCAAAAATCCTCAACAAAATCTTGGCAAACCAAATACAGCAATACATTAAAAAGATCATACACCATGATCAAGTGGGATTCATACCAGGGACACAGGGATGGTTCAACATCCACAAATCAATCAATGTGATACACCACATTAACAAAATGAGGAACAAAAACCACATGATCATCTCCACAGATGCAGAGAAAGCATTTGACAAGATCCAACATCCATTCATGATAAAAACTCTCAATAAAATGGGTATAGAAGGAAAGTACCTCAACATGATAAAGGCCATATACGACAAACCCACAGCCAACATCATACACAATGGGGAAAAACTGAAAGCCATCCCTCTGAGAACAGGAACAAGACAAGGGTGCCCACTCTCACCACTCTTATTCAACCTAACACTAGAGGTTTTTGACCAGAGCAATTAGGCAAGGAAAAGAAATAATAGGAATCCAAATTGGCACTGAAGAAGTGAAACTCTCGCTGTTTGCAGATGACATGATTTTATATAGAGAAAACCCTAAAGAATCCATCAGAAAACAATTAGAAATAATCAATAACTACAGCAAAGTTGCAGGGTACAAAGTCAACTCACAAAAATCAGTAGGATTTCTATACACTAATAACAAACTAACAGAACAAGAACTCAAGAATACAATCCCATTTACAATCGCAACAAAAACAATATCTAGGAATAAATTTAAACAAGGAGGTAAAAGACCTGTACAAAGAAAACTATAAGGCATTACTGAAAGAAATCAATAATGACATAAAGAAATGGAAAGGTATTCCATGCACATGGATAGGAAGAATAAACATAACTGAAATGTCCATACTACCAAAAGCAATCTACAGATTCAATGCAATTCCAATCAGAATCCCAATGACATTCTTCACAGAAATAGAACAAAGAATCTTAGAATGCATATAGAGCAATAAAAGACCCTGAATAACCAAAGCAATCCTGAAAAACAAGAAGAAAGCTGGTGGCATCGCAACCCCTGACTTCAAAATATATTACAAAGGTATAGTAATCAAAACAGCATGGTACTGGTACAAGAACAGACACAGGTCAATGAAACAGAATTGAAAGCCCAGAAATAAAACTACACATTTACGGACAGCTAATCTTCGACCAAGGAGCCAAGAACATACAATGGAGAAAGGAAAGCCTCTTCAATAAATGGTGCTGGGAAAACTGGACAGCCACATGCAAAAGAATGAAAGTAGACCATTATCTTTCCCCATGCACAAAAATAGACTCAAAATGGACCAAAGACTTGAAGGTAAGACCTGAAACCATAAAACTTCTGGAAGAGAATACAGGCAGTAGACTCTTTGACATCAGACTTAAAAGGATCTTTTCGAATGCCATGTCTACTCAGACAAGGGAAACAAAAGAAAAAATAAACAAATGGGACTTCATCAGACTAAAGAGCTTCTGGAAGGCAAAGGAAACCAAGATAAAAATGAAAAAAAAACTCACCAACTGGGAGAAAATATTTCCAAATCATATATCTGACAAAAGGTTAATCTCCATAATATATAAAGAACTCACACAAATGAACTACAAAAAAACAAACAACTCAATCAAAAAGTGGGCAGAAGATATGAACAGATATTTTTCAAAGAAGATATACAGGTGGCCAATAGGCACATGAAAAGATGCTCAATTTCACTAATCATCAGGGAAATGCAAATCAAAACTACACTAAGATATCACCTTTACCCGTTAGAATGGCTATAATCACCAAGACAAAAAACAACAAATGTTGGAGAGGTTGTGGAGAAAAGGGAACCCTCATCCACTGCTGGTGGGAATGCAAACTGGTGCAGCCACTATGGAAAACAGTATGGAGATTCCTCAAAAAATTAAAAATAGAAATACCATATGATCCAGCTATCTCACTACTGGTTATTTATTCAAAGAACTTGAAATCAACAATACAAAGAGACTTATGCACCCCTATGTCCATTGCAGCATTATTCACAATAGTCAAGATGTGGAAGCAACCCAAGTGCCTTCGATCAATGATTGGATAAAGAAGATGTGGTATATACATATATAATGGAATACTACTCAGCTATAAAAAAAAAAGATGAAATTGTCCGATTCGCAACCACATGGATGAACCTTGAGGGCATCATGTTAAACAAAATAAGCCAGACAGAGGAAGACAAACACCATACGATTTCACTCATATGTGGAATATAAACAAACTTACGGACACAGAGAACAAATTGGTGACTACAGGGGGAAGGGAGGCAGAGTGTGGGCACAAGGGGTGAAGAGGCATACTTATATGGTGTATGACAAAAAATAATGTACAACTGAAATCTCACTATGTTATAAGCTATTATGACCACAATAAAAAAATGAAAAAAATAAATAAAATATCTAAATAGGCATCAACAAATCTGAAATAGCTGGATTCTGTATACAATATACTAGATGATACTGGTAACACTCTTCCTGTGTAATTCTGCTTTTCTTCTATCATAAAACATACATCGTATCTAAGACATAAATATAAACAATCCCAACAAATCATCCACAGCAGAAAATTATAATTAGTTAATTCATTAATTGAGTGTTTTTACACTTTATTATCAAATACACTCTTTTTTGTTTTATATTACATGTTTTTATTTCTAATCAAATCTACTACTGGCCATAAATATATTAAATTTATCTTTAAATATGTAGCCTTCTTGCATTTATTCATTCATTCAGTGACTACTGAGAAAACTAGATTCAAGGCACTGAATTAGGCTGTCTGAGGTATTCAAGAATGAATAAAACATATTAGGTCCTCTTTAAAAATCTGTCTTCTCTTACGGGAGATTAAAAACATAGACAAATATCCATAATATGATGTAGGGTGGGACAGGTGTCAAGAAAGAACTAAGAGAATTCAAATAAAGAAGAAATCACTTCCAGGTGAAAGAGCAGGGCAAAGTGGCAGTAGCACTGGAAGTGGCCTTCAATCCTCAGAGAGGTAGGGAAAGATGAGAGGACATTTCACAACTAGGACACCATTTTCGATAATATATTCAACTGTTCAAATTTGAATATATTGAATTACTGACACCTGTAGCCAATATATAGGATCTAATTGAAACAAATTTTTTAATAGAATATAAACAGAACAATAATCATGAATTCTATTATTCCCTATTATCAATTTGATAATTCAAAGACTTTGGCAGTAATCAGTCAATACCCAGACTGCAAAGATTTATAACATGTCCTTGCTAACAGCAACACTTTTTCGATCAGAGTACACACACACACAGCTTGAATTCTTTGCACCTAACATTTAAAAGCTGGGTAAAAATATTCTTATTTCCATCATCTTGTTCCCCAATCTTCTACTGCTTTAGAACATACTATGCCTACCAAGCAATGAGCTATGCATTGTACAGACTATATTTGTAATATCATGTCCAATTCTGAACATGTTGAAATTTAAGCAAGACACTGACAAGCTTGTACAGAGGAGGGGGACCAGGATAGTGAGGGTTTAGAAATCATAGTGTAGGAGAAATGGATGGGATAAAAGTACACAGATGGTCCACAGTGAGAAGACTAAGGACAGATGTTAGAGCTGTCTTCAAATATCTGATGGCCTTGTGTTTTACTCCGGAGATGGGTGGCAAACAATTTGTTATTTACAATGGCTAAAGTGTGGACTTTGCAAGTGATTTACTTTTATATAAACTAGAAAGGGCTCAATATTACCAAAATACTCTCCCTCATTTGCATTTCAGTGTTTTCTTAAATAGTCCAGAAAGGTAGTTATATGTATAGCCAGTTACTTATATTATCTACATTCCTATACATGTGTCAGATAGTAACTTCCCTAAGGCTCAAATACCATAATACAAAAGAGCTGACATCTGCTATTCTAGAGATAATGAGTAGAATTAGAAGCAGGCAGATTTGAGCTTAACCAAAAAAATAACCTGAAGGTTGTTTCATCAAGGAAACAATCTTCCTAGAAAAGTACTGAGCTGCCCAGTACTGAAAGAGTCCAAGCAAAATCTACAGGATTATTTGAATTAACACTGAAAATCCATGCAACAAACTAGATGAAAATATCTGGAAAACATACTACAGTTCTTTAATTCCAAAGCAAACATTTGTGGAAGCCAAGAAAATGCACCAATCTTTCCTCTTTCTGAAGGAGTTTTCTAGTAACACAATCCCTCCCACAAGGGGTACAGTAGAAATAACCTTAACAACTTTGAGTCCCATCCCCTACAGGTAAAATTCTTAGACTCAGTTACAAATCTAGGATCATGGGAAATACCATTACTCACAACTTACTATAAGAATGAGAACATAGTTTCTCTAAGGAAAAATCATACACAACTACATAAATAAGCATTTGAATAAGGGGCAACCCATAGATAATTTGTTTAACATCTTAATTGTTTTGTCAAGCATAGAGAGCTGAATTAAAGACAGGCAATCAAAGACAGCGATTATAAAGCACTTATCTAGTTGGAGTCATGCTAACAATGGGATCCCCTAGCCATCATGCTAGCATTGATATTATTTTGACATTTTTATAAACAATCTGCGCGAGAGAGACATCTCCAGATTTGAAGAACAAATTTAGCTTTTCCAAGTACTGAGCTGTCAAAGTGGTTAGGGATAAACTGCCTTGAAATGTCACATGATTGAAGGAGTCGGCAGCAGAAAACAGGCAGATGGGCTTCAAGGTGAGTGCCAGGTAATGCTTTTAAGCAAAAATTACCCCAAGAATCAGCCACTTAATAATGGATGACTCTTCAATCTGTATCTCTAACCCTGATTTTCCTTCATAAAGACCAGGCTTATCTAGCCATCTGCCAATCATATATTTCTACCTGTATAGCCCACATGCACATCAAACCCAAGATATCCCAAGAGGAACTCTTCATCTCCCCTTTTCCCCCACTTCAAATCCTCCTGCTGTAGTCTTCTACACATTTGCTAGTACTATCAATCATCAATTGTTCAAGCCAGAAACACGGAAGTCACCACATTCCACCTGTAGCAGAGACTGCCAGCTGTCCACCAAAATCTATGCTCTCCTACACCACATATTCCTCACACTGTAAGAGTAGTCTTATGACAAGGTTCTCTCCAGTGAAATGAGAAGAGAAGTGATGGGGGTCACTTTCAGGTCTGGCCTATAAAATCTCTTGTGCTCTCCTCTTCATGCATTTTCCCCCTTCCTGAGAATAGAATGGCAATAATCAAAGTAATCTTGGAAGACATAAGACATATATTGAAGATAGTCCAAGTGTGATGAACTGGGATCCCTGAAAAATGAATCAAATCCACCCACCACCACCATCACCAACCTAGAACACACTCTGAAACTGAAAGAAAAATAAACTTTGTTCAAGCTATTACATCCTGGGGTCTCTTTGTTATGGTAGCTTAGCCTGGCCTAACTAGTAGTCGACTCATCTCGCCATCATCATAAATCACCAAGTTCTGCTTCCTATATATTTCTCAAGTCCACCTCCTCCTGTGTCTCCCTACTCCCATGACCAAAGCCCCTTATCTCTTCACTGTTTCACCACCTCTTTATATATGTCTCTCGCTCCAGGCTTGCTCACTTCTCTGCTGTAGAGGATATCTGTTGGGATTCTTTTTTTTTTTTTAGGTATGCTTTTTGGTGAGGAAGATTGGCCCTGAACTAACATCTGTTGCCAATCTTCCTCTTTTTTTTCCTCCCCAAATCCCCAGTACATAGTTGTATATCCTAGTTGTAAGTCCTTCTAGTTGTTCTATGTAGGATGCTGTCACAGCACAGCTTGATGAGTGGTGTGTAGGTCTGCGCCCAGGATCTGAACCTGCAAACCCTGGACTGCCAAAAAAGGGTGCACAAACTTAACCACTCTGTCACCACGTCAGCCCCCTCCAGTGGGTTTCTAACAAGCTTGCATTTTTCCATTCCACCTTCCTAACAGCCTCTAGGGAGGGTGTCCTCTGGGGAATCACCTCTCCCCAGTGACCTATCAGCCTTGCTATCCAGGTTGAAGTAACCCCATCCCCTAGCCTCAGGGTAGAGTCCTAGATGGAATTAGCCAATCAGAATAGTTCTATCCCCTTTGGCCCAGTGATTGGTTCAGTGGACACGTACAATCAGAACTTTGGTTTGATTGAGTGAGAGATGCTCCTTATGTCTCTATTTTCTCACCTTGGACATGGACAATGAAGTATATAGTCCCAGGAGCTGCTGGCAGCCATCTTACAACCAGTAAGTGGTGGAGACACCATGCAAGGCAGAGTTGGAAAAAACTATTTTTTATGACATCATTCAGCTGCTGGTCAAACCTCCCTTGCTACCTCTAAACATTCCACTTACGTGTGTCAATGAATTCCCTTGTTATTTAATTCAATTTCAGTTTGATTTTCTATTACTTACAATGCAAAGGGTACTAATTGAAACACTCCTCATTCCAACCGCAGTTTACCCTCCACATAACCCACTAGAACAATGTCTTTAAAATGAAAACCTGATCAAATAATCCCCCAATTGAAATCACTGAAAGCTTCCCCATAGCCTTAGCCTAACATACTGGGCCCTTCACCCCATCTACCTCTCGAAACTCATTTTATGGTCTTGGGATCTGCATAATTTGCATCCAGAAATACCACGGACCTTTGTGTTTCAGGAACAGCGAACTCTTCCCCTACACAACACTACCTTCCCAGAACTGCTTTCCCTATGACGCAGCAATTCCCTCCTCCTAGATGAATGTAGTAGCTCTTAGAACTACAGGCATCCTTATCCATGCCGAAAGAGAGGCAGAGAGACGTTAATGGGGGACATTCATTGTAGCATTGTGTCCAGTAGTAGAAAGCTGACAACTTAAACGCCCATCCACAGGAAAATGGATGAATGAATTATGACATATTCAGATAAAACTATAAATGGCATGTATCATCATAGATAAACCTCAACACAAGATATTGAGGAAAAAATAAGTCACCGAAGAATTCACACAGTGTCAGTGAAACATACAAAGCAATATTTATTGTAGAAATAAAAATATGCTTGAGAATCATATTTCTGGGGAAAGAAGGAGGTAAATGAAATCAAGGAGGGATTTATGGGCAGCTTCAAATCTATATATAATATTTCACTTCTAAAAAAGGATTTAAAGAAAATGTTGCAAAAAGGATAAAACGGCACAATGAGGTGGTGGTGTAGAAGAATGTTCATTCTGGTATTCTTTACACTATTTTGCATGCTTGCAATATTTTTCAATTAAATATATTGTATACGTTATATAATATATAATGCTTAAAAGCTTTCTTATCTTCCTTCTCCAACCTCATTAACTACATTAAAGCTGGTTCCATAGCCACAGGTCTATAACCAGAATAATGATGAAGGTCTGCTCACCAAACTTTAGAAAAGATATAATCAAGCTAAAGAAGGCTCAGAAAAGGCAACTGAAATAATGCACTGTGCTGATGGGACCGTGGAGAAACAGCGTCTCACACACCGCCAGTAAGAACTAGGAATTTGTATAACCTGTGTAAGAACAACTTGACAATGTCTATTAGAGGAAAGAAGTAAGGAAAGGAGGGCAGGGAAGAAGGAGGGAAGCAGCCCAAGTCAGTTTGCTAGGGTTTTGGTAATGTCTCCTGAGGAACTGTTTGAGCTATTAATAAAGACTTCCGGGTACATTAAATACTTACTTTGCTAACCAATATGGCAGGAGGCAAAGCAATCCTATTTCTTTATGTATTCTCTTTTCAAGTTTTACTTCAGTTTTCTTATAAAAGTAAATGTCCTTAACCATAAAGTTTGCCTATAAAAGCTCTCACTCTTATATTTCTACTTACATAGCAGCCAACGAGTTGCTAGGTTGCTGGAGGACAATTTTTCATAAGATTGAATCTGGCCTACTACGTCTAAATCAAATCATCTCAAAAGGCCTAGGTGAAGTCAATAAAAACCACACAAGTAGAAATTTTACACTTTGTTGCCAAAAGCAGATAAATGATAGAATAAATATATAGAGAGAGAGAGACATATTTAGATGTACACAGGCAAGAAGTTTACACTAGCCACTAATCAGATTTGTTTCTGAGTACTGAAAGTAAAGAATCACATGCCAATATGAAATAAGGCTCTCTACAATATTTAAATTGGCAGTTGAAAATTTTCCTAAACTAAATGTCATAGTTATCATGGTGATTTGATTATATCAATCACTAACGTTGAGAAATTACATCATAAATTAGGAATATACTGAGACTGAGTGCTTATTGTATGGGGTCAAAAGTTACCTTAATTATAATCGTACTGCAACTTTAAATCTTAGGTTAATTAGAGAGGAAAGGAGATTTTAAGGGACTTCAGAGAAGAAACAAATTTAAGTTTCTAAAGGGAGACAATATACAGAAATACTCCTTGACACGAAGAGATAGAGAAAGCAGCAAAATCTATTTCTGAACACTGATTAAAAGCAATACCAACTATAAATTTCAATGCTGTTGGGGCTGGCCCCGTGGCCGAGTGGTTAAGTTCGCGCACTCCGCAGCAGGCGGCCCAGTGTTTCGTTGGTTCGAATCCTGGGCGCGGACATGGCACTGCTCATCAGACCATGCTGAGGCAGCGTCCCACATGCCACAACTAGAAGAACCCACAACGAAGAATACACAACTATGTACCGGGGGGCTTTGGGGAGAAAAAGGAAAAAAATAAAAATCTTTAAAAAAAAAAAATTTCAATGCTGTTAAATATCATTAACCATGATATTAACTGGAAACCTGGTTTGTTGTAGGTTATGTTTGTTCTGATTCATAAAACACTCACTCTACTTACGAACACTGGCACACCACAATCAGATTGGCAATTATTTATTAACGGCTGCACTGACCATAATCTACAACACAAAAACCCCTGAAGTCACAGAAGGCATCACTCAATCAAAGTCGTTGACTCTGGTTGTCAATACTGTCAAGCCAAAGCCCTCCGGGAAAGTGGAGAAGGAGGGGTCATGAAAATCAAAACAGGTGTGGGTGTGAAAATGGATCATTTACCAGAACCCACAATTTACACTAGAAAATTTTCAGCTGTTCTTGTGGCTGCATTCAGAGAATACTTGTTAAGCACCTGCTCTCTGCTAGGGGCTGGAAGTACACAGCAATACAAACTTCTCCCTCTCCCTCACCTATCCTATGGCACCACATTTTATAAATTCTGCCTCCTTGCATACTTGCGCTCTCATTCTTTCATCTTTTCTTCTCCCTCCAGGTTGCTACTGCCTTAGCGTTAGACCTTATCACACACTCACATCTGGCAAAATAACATATACATATAGAATATTCTCTATAGCATTGTCTGTGGTAGGAAGAGACTGAAAAGAGCCTAAATTTATAAATATCCATAAACAGGGAACTGGTTAAATAAATTATGGTCCAATAATCGAATTCTACGAAGCTATTAAAAAGAATGAGGCAACAGTCAATGTATTGATATGAAATGATCTCTGAGATAAGTGAAGAAAGCAAGATGCAAGACTTGTTTACAGGATGCTACAATTTGATTTTAAGGTGATACTCTTAAAATATAATAAAATGGATACCAGGCTTGAAAATCCCCCAAGCAAACAAAACTATTTAAGGCACATACGCAAAACCCAATCTAGCTTATTTCATGAACACAAGCAAAACTTAAGTTAGGTTATTTCTTATAAATGCTTCTGATAATCATAAAAGAAACTTAAGTCATCTTCCTAAAATGGTATAAGATAATCACTTTTAACCAATCCCCTGCTATCTGGAAATCCCCATTGTATTAACCAATCATTGTAAAGGTTAAAGAACCTCCTTATTTTCACTTTATAAGCCATCCTGTAACAACATGCTTCTGAGCTTCCTATCAGTTTTAGGTTTGAAGACTCCCAGTTCGAGGACTGTTCTTCTGTATACAATAAACTCTTACTAAATACTATTTTACTGATCTGGTTTGAATTTTTATTATTTCTGGATTTTTGACAATATATATCTTATTAGAATACACACATACATATGTATACACACACACTACATATACACACACACACACACACAAATATACACACTTATGCATAGATTCAAAATACATAAGAAACTGATAACAATGCTTTCCTCTGAAGGAAGGGAACTGGGAAGGAAGGAGACTCACATTTTACATTTTACTTTAAACTCTTTGTCCTTATTTTTTTTCTTTTTTTGGTGAGGAAGATTGGCCCTGAACTAACATCTGTGCCAATCTTTCTCTATTTCGTATGTGGGACACCACCACAGCATGGCTTGATGAGCAGTGTGTAGGTCCGTGCCCGGGATCTGAACCCGAGAACCCAAGGCCACCAAAGCAGAGCACTCAAACTTAACCACTACATCACCAGGGCAGCCCCTCTTTGTCCTTTTTTGAACCTTGTACCATGTGCATGTCTATTCACAAATTACATAAATATGATGCTTTCAAAATAAAGAAAATACTTAAAAAATGTCTCTCATATCAGGACTATTGCTATAGTAGTTTCCTAACTTCTTTCTCTCATACTCTTACTTTTGCAATTGAGGTGGAATTTACATAACATGAAATTAACCATTTTAAAGCATACAATTCAATGTCTTTTAATACTTTCACAATGTTTTACAACTATCACAACTATCTAGCTCCAGAACATTTTCTTCACCCCAAAAAGAAACCCTGTGCCATTAAACAGTCATTTCCAATTCTCCCCTCCCCCCACCCGTCCCCCTCAGCCCCTGGCAACCACCAAGCTGCTTTCTGTCTCTATGGATTTGCCTATTCTAGGCATTTCATATTCATGGAATCGCACAACGTGTGACCTTTTATGTCTGCTTGTGTAGTCCACCCTTCCCTCTACTGCAGAGTTAAGTGCCCCCTCATGTACCACCACAGCACCCTGTACTTGCCTTTCATGCTGGATTCTAACTGCCCACTCGTCTATCTACTTTGATAGAGTTTAGATGTAAGAGGGCAGGCCTCATGCCCGTCTCATCTCCACTGTGTCCCCATTGCCTAACATATATCAATAAACATAAGATGCTGAATGAATGCTTCTAAAACAGTCTGATCATATAGCCCCTCACTTATATAACTAGTTCATTGAATAAACTGGACATGGTAGAGAGAAAGCAGGAAGTGACTTTTTCTCCTACCATTATTGTCAGACCTGCATTCTTGGATCAATCTCCTGTTTCCATCCCTAGATGATACCACAGCTTTTCTGAGGAGAAGAAGTCCAGTCTAAATTGGAAAGAAGCATGGATTAGAGATCTTAATACAGGACAGAGGCAAAAGGAATTCCCAGGGTATCTGTAAAGGGCAGTTCGAGGATGCAGGTTGTGCAGTGGGCCTGGAAAGCAATCCAACTAGCCTGGAACAGGAAAGTGGGATTTCAGAAAGAAAAGCACGAAAAACAAATGCAACTGATAGATCTCCTCACTGACTATATCAATAATTATGTTCAAAAGTTTGGGGCAGAATTATTGAAAGGTACATAGAAAACTAAGCAATTATTAATCCCAGGAAGAGTAAGAAGTAATACAAGGAAATATAACTTGGCTGTAAATTTGCCTGTTTACAGAGACACAATAAGCATGGAATATTGATTTAATAAAAATAAATCACAAGACAATTATATTGGGAAGATGGAGGGGGGACGAGTACATGTATGTGATGGGGGAAGAGGGCAGGCAAAGGTAGTAATGAAAGATAGCTAACTCTGCATCTACCACAGCACACAGTTAGCAGAGAATGTTCAAAATTGAAAAATCAGGATATAACAAGAATTTGGAAGTAAATACTGGAAGAGCAGCTAAAAGCATTGAGTTGAAAGTAATTGCCTCTAGAAAGTAGAAATCGAAGGGCACAAAGGAGTGGGGCTAGGGACACGTATTTTTGTTATAAGTGTGATAGTACTGTTTAAATCATTGGTGTTTAAGTATATTACTTTCATAAAAATAAGAAATGATTGTAAAAAGTCCAATCTAATCTAAATCAAAAGGTCCAACTCCTACTCAATTTAAAGCTTCTCCCTTCCGCCAGCTCCAGCCTGATTCTAGCTCGGAAAGTGAGAGGCGTGTGTGTCCACGCTGGTGATGGGCAGGCATCGCCCTGCCTTGCAGTCGGCAGAGTAGAGTGTGCTCTCTGAGAGTGGCCCTTGCCCATCTCTGCCTCCACGAGCCTTGTTCCTCTCCTTCACTCACTCTAAGTTTCAGCCTAACACAAATCTTTTGTTTCCTAAAATAAATGATGTTTTCTCTGGTCTGTGTACACTCTGGGCTTGAAAAACTCTCTCCCTAACTTCCTTTGCCCAATAAGTTTTCATCACACTTCAGATCAGATCTCAACACAGATACTAGTGGTTTCCTCCAGGAAAATTTTCTAAGTCCTATTAGTGACCCAGCTATGCTACCTCATACTTCCCCTAGCACAACACTGATCATACTGTACAGTAGACGCTTAACTGACTATCTCTCTACTAGACTGTAAGCTCCATGGAGGCAAAACTTCAGTGTTATGCTCAACAAGTATTTGTTGAATGAATGAATAGTCATCACATTCTCTCTGTAGACAGAACTCTATAGGAAGGCCAATTGTAATCAAAAGCTTGTTTAGTAAAGACGGCACCAGAGTTAGAGGAATTGGGTTAGTATTTGCCCAGGACAGTCCTATTTGCACTGATGCCCTGAATTAATTGTTAATAGTGCTCTCCCCCTACCCCGTCACTCTCTATAATAACGTCTGGGTTTGGATGATGAAGGGATGGAATGGGATACGCCTGTTTCTCAGAGCAGTAATTGAGCCAGGGCACCCTCTCCTCAAGATCATGCTAGTGACACAGTCATTATCCTCCTCTATCACCCTGTTTTCTCCCCACTCTCTATGCCACCTTCAACGATCCAGTATTTTACTCGATGGCCTAAGGCCTAGCCTCAATGAAAAGGCAACGCACCATATCTTTGGGGTGTTTCTGCATAACTCTGCTAGGATCTATTATGTTTCTTCTATAATTTAAAAGATTTTATAATTTCTTTCTGGCCATACTAATTTCCTAGGGAAGAGGAAGTGGCCAGAAGTGGATACTGTTAGCCCCAAGTTCTACTGACAGAAACCTTGTTTGCTATGCATCCTCCATAACTCAATCACCGTGGAATAGCACCTATGTCTGCTCACATACACTTCATCTGCGGATAGGAAGGTGACAGGCACTTTCAAATTCATCAGACGGGCAAAGGACATTTGGTTTTGGTGTAAAGAGCCTCATATGCTGAACAACATCCAAACTTCTGCCAGCAAAATTCAAGAACTGAGAAAAGAGGAAGAGGGAATTCCCATCTAGTGCTCCTTTAAAATTGTGCACCTAGAAAAACAAAAAGGTTTCAACACTGCCAAAAACCACAAGTTGTATCTCAATCATGGGATTCAGTTCCCAGCTTAGTTGGATTTGTTTGGGGAGTTTTTTAAACTTATATTTACTGTTTTAATCCTCCCTTGGGGGAAAAAAGTCATATTATGGTGTAGAAATATTAATTTCACAGTTGGTAAAACTTGGCATGTAACAGCAGTACGCAGAGGGCTTGCTGTGCCAGAGGGCTTGGCGGGCCGCGGGGAGTGGTCCTGCATTCCTCCACTCCCTTTCTCGAATGCTTCCAATTCTCACTCGCCCGGCTATTGGTTTTGTAACACCTTCTTCTATCAACCACCTTGGCTCCAACTCAGCGGCAGCCTGTTCCTTTATAAGCGATGTTATACAGCAGCTGTGGCTGTGACGGGCCAAGATGAAAGCTGTAAAGACAGTCCTCTTTTCTGCAGCTAGGCCAGACAGGGCTGTTTGAAACGACAAGACATTGTGCGATCTCTTTTTAAAGGCCTCCCTCAATCTTCCAGGCAGGGGATTATCAGACTTTCTAGTTTCTTCTAGGCTCTGGCCATTTGGAGTGATGGTCCATAAACAATACACTGAAAAATATAGCCCTATTGATGTATAAAGTGATTTGAAAGACTTCACTATTCTAGGTCAGCCACAGACTAAAGGAAATCTCAAAATATCATCCCTGTCTCCCAAAAACCCTAAAATTCAATAAAAATAAGCAGACTAGCTTTAAGCAAAGTAATACTTCTCCCTCATATTTCCTGGTCCCACAAAGGAATTATATGTTTGCATATATTGTAATAATCGTTCCTATATAATGTTGAAATTTGGTTACAGTTAGGGAATAGGAGGCACCATATCAGCCAAACACCTTTTTGAAAAACAAAGATTTGTGGGAAATCGCTTCTCTGATACTTAACAAAAAGAAGGGAAAAAACATTAAAAAAAATTTGCTAAGTCTAAACCAAACAAAGAAACTAGTACATTCCAATGCCATAAACTTCATAAATTGATACCAAAGGAAAGAAACAGAATTCCAAACCAAACCAACACAGTGTGGCAAGGCTTTCCACTTAATTTTTCCCCACCCCTCAGACAACAAATTGTGCATCACCAAAAGCAGGAATTCCCAAATATGGAGAGAATCTAACTAAGCTGTATTACTATCTTTTCCCTTTTTTCACAGGGGCACAGTGGAAATGGCTGCTGGAGAGAAATAGGTGAAACAGAAGAAGTTAAGAGGCTAAACTCTGGGTGAAGCGAGGGCTCTGAAGATGCAGGTTGAACTGGGGAACAGATCCAAAGTCTATGGTATCCAGGCCCTCCCCCAGGCGAATGGGCCATCCCTTCCATCTAGGTGGAGGAAACCCCAGGGATTTTAACTAAAACACACTCCTTTACTGAACCCCTATCCTTTGTATCCTCTGCCATGTCCCCAGATAATAAAAAGAGATTAAGCACTAAATGTCCAATTTTCAACTGTGGCTTATAGTACAAATAACATTGATCTCAGATATATATACACACACACAAAACTCTTAATTTTTCATGTTCTCTTTTGTTTTAACCTAAGAGAGATCGTGGGATCACTTAGGAAACAATAACTCTGTGGTAAAGAAACATTGATTTAAATTGTAACAATTCCTTTGGGTTTATTTCATTGTATTTTAATTTTGTTAAATTCAGGTGAAATTAGAATTAATTATATTTAACAAATGGCTTGCGTAGTATAATCCTATTTTAAAGTATTTTATCTAATCATCCTTTCTATACAGGTACACAGAATAACATTTGGAATGATGGTCACTAATGTTAATAGTGATTCTTTTTAGATAGTGGGATTTGGGGTGATCTCTTTTCCCTGTTGCTCAAATGTTTTATAATTAGCAAATATTAATTTTACCAAAACAAAAGAAGTGATATTAAAAAATATATAAACCAAGTTGCACATAGACCAAATTGGGTTTGAATTCAATTCTATGAGCACTTACTGCGTGCCAAGTCCAATGTTAGGTCCTGGAAACAGACTCGCAAAGAAAATAAACACAACGCCTGCCCTCATTGCTCACGATCTGTTAAGGTTTTTCTTCATTCAGACGCACTCATCGGAAACCATTTGGGCCTCAGTCTCCACAGATGACAATGTTTAATGGCAACTTCACAGAAGGCCTTCTTTGGGCTAGATTTACGAGGAGGCCATGCAGATTTACAGGTCAGGTAAGAATAGCAACATTTTCATTCAATATCAAAATCATTTCAATCCACTACATTTTGCACAGAGTGATTTTTGTACTTGAACGAGGGTGGGGTGGGAAGCTAACCATGAATTCACATCCTAACTCCAGCACTTAATGGCAATGAGACCTTGACAAGTCATTTAATCTGAGCCTCCATTTCTTTTTCTGTAAAAATTGGGAACATAAACGTATTGTTATAAGGACAGAGTTAAGTGTTGAAGTATATAAAGCACTTAGAACAGCATCTGAAACACAGTAGAAACTAAATGTTAGCTATTGTTATTTTTTAAATTGCATTACTCCCATCAAAAAAATCATGATTTATTGAGATAGATTCTGCCATCATTGTTGGTTCCATTGTCATCACAGTGGTCTAAAATTCATAATTTCTAAAATTCATTTCTAAATTGTGCGAGCAGATAATGAAAACATTTAAAAGCAGGGCAAGTTCTTTTTTGGGTTAAGAAATTACCTAAAGTAAATTAGCTCTTTAACCTTTTTGATAAATGAAACTCAATGTAGTCATATTACAAATGACTAAAGGCATATAATAAAAGGTTTGTATTCACCAAATTACAAGGTATTATTACCAAAGTATAGAGTATGTGTTTGATTAGCCTTGAGGCAAGGCGCTTGAAGTATCCTAATTGCTTGTTACTTTTCCTCCACCTTCTATTGATAAACTTGAAGATAAAAGAGGGTAAATTTGATTCACTCAGGCAAAGAGAACAGATGTTGTGTGTTGTAAATTTTGCTAAAAGCCACTAAGATAAGAGAAGACATTTACATGGTTGTCTAACTACTTCCAATTTAATTGACGTGGAACAAGTAGAAGAATTAGGAAAGCTTTGCTTCTTCCTGCCCAGTACTGATTAAATCAATCGGAAGAATCCCACTAAATTAATCACCCCAAGACAGTGTTCTTTACTGCTTCTAACGTTATTGTGACAAGAAGACTAGGAGTCATAGATTTCTGATAACAGAGCCAGAGAACAAATCAAGGAAATAAAAGGATACATAAAATAAGTGAGAAGAAAAAATAATTTATAGGATAACCACGCCTTAGGGTTAAAAGTTGCAACTATTAGTTCTCTGGAGAAGAGAATATCCTTGCCGGTTCAGTGAAGAGTTGTTGACTACATACAGCTTGAAGGGGAAAAAAGGTACAAAATCAGCAAACATAACAGACACAGAGAAAGAGAACATTTAAGGGGATGGGTTGGTTTTTATCGTCATGGGAGCTTTATAAGGGACTCCTCTGTTCCCAAAATTGCCATACTCTAAAATTCTCCTCAAATGCAGGACTATCATCTACAGGTTTCACAGTTATAAGAAAAAAGAAAAGCAGTTATTCTTCCTTCCTTCAATTTAGGCCCAGACAGGAAAACTATCCTGCAACGTTAAACACCCAAATAGGAGCAGGTCAAAGGGATGCTATATAACTGAAGTTATTCAATTCATACCAGAATTTTGATATTGCAATTTTGTTCTATAGTCCTCCAGGAATTTGAGAAACCCAGGGTTGTAATTAACTTTGCTCCACGTCTTAGTTTAAATAGTTGAGAAAAATAAAGTGGAAGTTGAGTAAGAGGTCAAGCCAAGCTTTTATTATAAATGCAGATGTAATAATACAATACTAATAACCATTTGTAGAGTACTTGTAGGCTCCAGGTATGGGGCTAAATCCTTTACATACATTATTTATTTATTCTCCCATAAAATTCCTAGGAGGTAGATATTATTTCTATTTTACAAATGAAAAAGCACAAGATCACAACAATTAAGTAACCAGAAGTTACACATCTACAACCTCACAATTCTGTCCTCCACAATTCTCTCCCTCAGGCCCTGTTCTCCTTCTGGCTAACACCTGTGAAGGCCTAGCTGGCACTGAAACACTCATAGAGGAATAAACTTATAAAGGCAACATTCTATAAAGGAGGTTTTCTTTGCTGCCTATTTTTACATATTCTGTGTCCAGGAATCTCAGCTTGTGTAGTCTCTTAGTCCCTCCCAATCTAAATGACTATTTATAACAACTTCTAGAGGACTTGACAAAGCAGGACTTTGTTGAAAACAACAACAAAGACTGGATCCCCACTGTGGAACGAAACAGTTGATAAACAATCAGTTGAGCAAGCAAAATTATATAACAAACCACAAATGGAATGTTATGGCTCCTATTTTAATTACAAGTCCTTTCACACCATTAGCAAATGTGGATGGGAAAACTGTCTTTGCTTTGATCCTCTCCATCTTTCCTTCCCGTGTTGCCCAGGTTCTGTGGAATCTCCTTTTACATGGCTCACATATTTCTGGTCCCACACCAGTTTTCACTGGGGTGAGATTTTATTCGATGTGGACCTGCAGTAATAATTGCAGGTGTGCTCAATCTCTGTCTAGAGTCACACAAAGATCACTTGAAGTACTGAATCTTTATGGCACGCTTCATTGTACTCTGCAAAAATGCCCTCCACTAATTAATTAATCCCCACCACCTCACCCACACTGGCTTCCCTCCGGGTCCTCTAACCTGCATGTCTTCAGCATTCTGCCTGGCAGCCAGCAGTGGGAGGAGTGTTTGTTTCTAGATTTTTCTAGGGAAGAGTAACTTCTTGACTGAGGTCCAATGTAAAAGACACTCCCTCAGTGGGTTAGATTTCACATGCCACGTTACCTCCTGTGTAACAGATTTATAGTTTTTTAAACATTTCCCCCCACTATCTTCTGGGTTTCCCTTCTTGGCCTCCCATAGGCTCCTACTTTAAATGGTCTTCAAGATGGTATAAGATTTAAATCCAATCCAAATGTCAGAAAACCTCCTTAAACTTTGTTAATTACAAAATAGAGAAGAAGAGAAGCAGCACGAGAAGGAAGAGGGCAAGCATGAGGGCAGAAGGAAAGCGGAAGAAGAAGGGGGAGTTATCCTTACCAGAGAAATGCAAACATCAGGAGTAAATCAGAGTGAAATATGACTCTAATAGCACTGCAACTCTGCTGTGCCTTCCCAGTCCAGGAATAGCTCTGAAGTCATCTCTGCATCAGGTCAGTGCTTCTGACATCCCTTCTGCCTTGAGGATCCCTCTATCTTCCCACCAGCCTAAAGCTCCCAAACACCCTCCACAGACCTCCAAGTCCAACATCTGAGTCTAAAGGCACAGCAGCATGGCACTTAAAATTGCTGTCATTTGGAACCTCGCTATGATATGAATAAGAAAAAGTATGAAACTGGTAGCTTTTGAATCATAATTTAATTCTAGGCATGATCATGCAATTGATTTTACTTGAGATTTTTAACAATGAAATTAGACAGTAGAAAGAAATTTGAGACATAACTATTGGAAAGGAAAGGCAAAATTATCCCTATTTGCAGCTGATATGATTGTAGACCTGGATGACCTAAGAGAATCAACTGGAAAATAAACAGAAAGAAAGTGGAATATAAAATGAACACATAGAAAGCAACAGTCATCCTACACACAGACAACTACATAAGCCAACATAATGGAAGAGAAGACCTTGTACACAAGAGCAGCAAAGAGGATAAACTGCCTGGGAATAAATTTACCAAGAAATGTACAAAACCTATATGAGAATGACTTTGAAAATAATCTCAAAGGAGACAAAAGTAGACTTGAAAAATGGAAAGATATACCATGTTCTTAGAAAGGAAAATTCAGTATTATAAATATATCAATTACCCTAAATTAATTTATAAATTTAATATAATCCTCATAAAAATATCAATATTTTTTTTTCCTTTTTCTCCCCAAAGCCCCCCGGTACATAGTTGTATATTCTTAATTGTGGGTCCTTCTAGTTGTGGCATGTGGGACGCTGCCTCAGCGTGGTTTGATGAGCAGCGCCATGTCCGCACCCAGGATTCGAACCAACAAAACACTGGACTGCCTGCAGCGGAGCGCGCAAACTTAACCACTCGGCCACGGGGCCAGCCCCTCAATATATTTTTTTGAAGAGCAGCATTGTTTTTAATGAGTTTTAGTTCGGAAGACAACACAAGTCACTAGCTATCGACTCAATGTTAATACAGTTTTAAATAATGGCTTTTTCGTCCTCCATAAAGTCAAGTTACAGAAGTGTATCAGATGGACAAGATGAGACAGTTGAATCTATTTTTGAAAAATCACCCTGAAAGCTAGTAGTACTCTTCACCCCTCGCCCAACCTATTTATCAATTCAAATTTCTTGATCCAAGAGATTTTGTGGGAGAATTTGTCTTTTGAGACTTTTAGCATGCAAGGGTCATTTTTCTTGATTTTGTTGCTGATCTCATTGAACTTTCCGTCACTGGATGAATAAGGAAGCCAGCATGGCTCTTTATGAGTTCTTCTGAGGAACTTTGACTGTAACGGTTTTCATTTCAGTATATGCCTGCAGACCATACTCTCCCGGGTCCCCACCATTCCCAGACATCTTGTAGCCACCAAACGGTGGCCGGGCCCCAGATACATCATAGCAGTTGACCCACAAAGTGCCAGCCTGGAGGGCTTGGGACAGAGAATTGGCCTTGTCCAAGTCTTTTGTGAAGACAGCTGCAGCCAGCCTGTGCTTGGAATTGTTGGCTCTCTCAACAACTTCTTTTATGGTCTTGAACTTCAGGATCTGCATCACTAGCCCAAAGATCTCCTTTGTGATGGTCATGTCATCTTGCACATCTCCTAACACAGTGGGCTGGATGAAGTAGCCACGGTCAGCAGCCGCCCCTCCACCACACAGCAGCTTTGTCCCCTCCTCTTTCCAAGATTCAGTACAGTCAAGGACGTTCTTAAACTGAGTTTCATCCATCTGTGGCCCTTGCTTGGTCTAGCTGTCAAAGGAGTTCCCAACTACATGAGAACTGGCAGGGGTGATGCCCAGCTCCATGCACATGGCATAAACACCCTCCTGCACAAAGGTCTGCGAGCCCACACAGTAGCACTGGCCCTGGTTGAAGAACAGGGCAAAGTGGGCTCCAGGCCCAGTCCACATCAGCATCTGACATGATAATGTTGGGGTTCTTTCTCCCCAGTTCCAGGGTCACTCTCTTGAGATTACTTCTCCCCGCAGCAACCTGGATTAAGTGGCCAACCTCCTTAATCAAGTTGGCCATATGGAGGGCAGAGTGGAGTCTGCTCAGCCATCTTCATTATAACCACGTTTCCTGTTGCCAAGGCTGGGCCCAGTTTCCATGTTTGCATCAAGAGAGGCAAGTTCCATGGAATAATCTGCCCACACACTCCCAAAGGTTCATGGTTGGTACAGCTGAAGTCTCCATGGACGGGAATGGTTTTCCCACGGTATTTATTGGACCAGCCGGCACAATAACAGAGACATTTGAGGACCATAGGTATCCAATCCACCAAGTAGGAGTTGATGTAGGGCTTGCCATTATCCAGGGTCCAAGGCTGCCAGGTAGGTCCAGTCCTGAATCAGATCAGCCAGGCAGTTCAGCAGCCGGCCCCTGTTGGACATATTCATGTGGCGTGAGGACGAGCCCAGCTGGAAGGTGGCTCAAGCAGCCTTCACTGCCCTGTCCATGTCTTCTTCGTCCCCTTCAGCTACCTGACAGATGACTTCCCCAGTGGATGGATTGACACTGGGGAATGTTTTCTTGATGACAGCATCATGCCACTCATTGTTTATGAAGATCTTGTTGTAGAAGACCTCAGGCTGCTCACTGGGAGCCGGCAGGGCCTGGGTGGCGGCGGTAAGCAGGAGGCAGCAGCCCAGGTGGGGCCCAAGGCCAGTGGTGGTGAGTGCAGCATCTCAACACACTGCGGTGGGTGCGGGCATATGGGTGGTGTGTCAATAGACAGATAGATAGACAGACAGACAGACAGATAGATTTTGTGTGTGTGTGAGGAAGATTGGCCCTGAGCTAACATCTGTTGCCAATCCTCCTCTTTTTGCTTGAGGAAGATTGTCACTGAGCTAACAGCTGTGCCAATCGTCCTCTGTTTTATGTGGGATGCTGCCACAGCATGGCTTGATGAGCGGTACCAAGTCCACGCCTGGGATCTGAAACTGTGAACCTGTGCCGCCAAAGAGGAGCCCACAAACTTAACCACTACGCCACCAGGCCAGCCCCCAATAGATATTTTTTGAAGTAGACAAGCTGATTCTAAAGTGTACATGGAAAAATGAAGCAAGAATAACCAGGAAAACTCTAAAAAAGAAGAATGAAGAGGAATTGGCACTACAAGATATCTTGGTAGCTATCAAAAAACTGTAGGATCTATATTCCACACTGTATAGCCCGATAAACTCCAAGTGTATCAAGTGTTTAATAAGCTTTAAACCATTAAAGTGCTAGAAGAACATGTAACAGAATGGTTTTATAACCTTGGCTTGATAAAAGCCTTTCCAACTACAACTTAAAGTCCTAAAGCCTAAAAGAAAAAAGTCGATGAAATAAAAATTAACTAATTTTTTCATGGAAAAAAGTGCATAAACAAAGTCAAAAGACAAATAATGTTAGGGAATTTATTTGACTCATGCCACTAAGTGCTAATCTCCATTTTATGTTTAAAAAAAAAGACTTATGGAACTCCAAATGGAAAAGATTAATATCCCAATAGGAAAATGGGCAAAAGACATGTCTAGTTACAGCTGAAAACACATGACCCTTAAACGTGATAATAAGTTCAATCTCACTCATAAGATGCAAAAATTTGACAACAGACACGGTCTGTTGGCAAGGCTGTATGAAGGTAATTTACACATGGCTGGTTAGAGCACAAAAATGGTAAAACTCCTAGGAAAAATGATTTAGCAATATCTATCAAAATTACAAATAAATTTGCCCTCTAGCTGAGCAATCCCACTTACAAGAATTCATTTATAGGTATACCTGCACACAGAAGAAAGAACATGTGTACAAGGTTATTTTCTTGTAACGCTGTTTGTAATACCAAAAGTCTGGAAACAATCCAAGTGTCCAATAAGAGGATGCTGATTCAATAAACTGTAGCAGATTCACACAATAAATGACTATGTAGTCAGGAAGCTCTCTGTGTACTTATTCAGAAAGATTCCCAGGGTATACTATTAATGAGAAAAGGAAGATGCAGCACGTGCAAATAGTACACTACCTTCTGTGTAAGAAAGAGAAAAGAAAATCTATTTGCAGCAGCATAAATACTGGCAGAACAAATAAGAAACCAAAATAAGTGGTCATTCATAGGGGCAACGGTGGGGATCAGGGAGGACAAGGATGGGGTGGGAACAGGGATCCTGAATGTATACCTTTTTATATTGTTCTGAATTTTGAACCATGGGAATATACAGAAATTTAAATGCAAAATTAAATAAACAATACTTATGAACTTTTTTAATGTTGTGAAAGATTCCTTTGGCTTTATTCTGTTTCATCTTTAATTAGCTTACAAAAGACAATTTTAACACTTTCTTTTTACTTAATTACCAAAAACTGTCTTAAGTTCCCATAAGAAACCAGACTTCAGGGGCTCCCTTAGCACAGTGAATTTCCAGCTCTTTTGCCTTTTCTGCAAGCTGACCCCAAACCGTCTACCTACCTTCAACTCCCAAAATGTACCATTCATTTCAGCCAGTATACCAGCTATTAATACGTGTGAGAGTCTCACAGCAGTGGAAAATAAAAGGGGTTACAAGTTATGAAGAGGAGACACAGCCAAGTGCAGATGGGAAAGAAGTGTCTAGAAGGAGAGCTCTCCTTGGGTGAGCCTGTATTAGGACAGAGCAGGTCCAGGTTCGTGTACATTTGTGACTTGGGCCCACAGACTCTTCAACAACATTAACCACCGGGACAAATTAAGCCTACATCTTCTGTATTGGTCTTGGTCTCAGTTCTTCCACTTAGAAAAGATCTTAAAGCTAAGAGCCTGTAGATAGTCTCTATGAACTCCATTACTTCAGTTAGTGGCATATTGCATTACTGGTCTTAAACTTCACTCCTCCCTGTATCTATACACCTTGGCCAAGTTACTTAACAGTTCGTCCCACTAGAGGCACAGTGAATTTCCTCATGTCATTAATGTTGGCCTTGGCCATAAGGCTTGGTTTAGCCAATGGAATGTGGATAGAAATGACTGCATCTGTTAAGACTTTTAGATATTAAAAGATATTGTGTATTTGCGCTCACCTTTCTGGTACTTCTGCCATATACATAAGAACATGCCCCAGTTAACCCACTGGTGTAAGAAAGAGGAGAGACATCTAGAAACCTGAACTAACTTGCAGTCTGAGTCAAGCCCAGCCAAGCCAAGCCTTGAGTAACAGCCCCTCAGCTAATATACAGATGTGTGAACAATAGTAAATTGTTGTTTTAAGCCACTGAGTTTTGAGGTAATTTGTTGTGCAGCATAATTGTGTGAAAACCCTATAAATTGTCTGAGAGTGCCGGAAGGTAAGAGGACAGCACAAAAAGACAGGGAAGGGTCCCCCTCTGCTGTGCACAGGGTGGCTAGGAGCTGGAGCCGACTCAATGGCACTAACAACAAAAATCACTGTGGCAATAGCTTACTGATATGTCTGATCAATCTGGTTCTAGAAATAGATATAAAAATGTGGTTTCATCACATTTGTACACTTATTCCATATAAAAAATAACTTTACCCACCTATTTTCTGATACCTTGATTTCTTTTTTAAAACAACAAAGTGTTTTATTTCACAATTAAAAATAAATGTCTCGGGGCTGGCCCCGTGGCTGAGTGGTTAAGTTCGCGCGCTCCGCTGCAGACGGCCCAGTGTTTCGTTGGTTCGAATCCTGGGCGCGGACATGGCACTGCTCATCAGACCACGTTGAGGCAGCATCCCACATGCCACAACTAGAAGGACCCACAACGAAATATACAACTATGTACCGGGGGGCTTTGGGGAGAAAAAGGAGAAAAATAAAATCTTTAAAAAAAAAATAAAAATTAAAAAAATAAATAAATAAATAAATAAATGTCTCAAAATACATGTTATAAATAAAAAGTTATCTGGAGGTAACTGTTATGGGCTGAATTGTGTCCCCCCAAAATTCATATGTTGAAGTCCTAACCCCTAGTATCCCAGTACCTCTGAATGTGGCTGTATTTGGAGACAGGACCTTTAAAGAGGTAATTAAGTTGAAACAAGATCATTAGGGTGGGCCCTAAACCAATATGACTCATGTCCTTATAAGAAGAGGAGATTTAAGAAATATTCACAGAAGAAAGAGCATGTGAAGACACAGGGACAAGATCGCCATCTACAAGCCAAGGAGAAAGGCCTCAGAAGAAACCAATCCTATTGACATCTTGACCTCAGACTTCTAGCCACCAGGACTGTGAGAAAACAAATTTCTGTTGTTTAATCCACCCAGTCTGTGGTGTTTGTTATGGCAGCCCTAGCAAACTCATAACGATTTTGGTACTGAGAAGTGGGGTGCTGCTGTAACAAATATCTAAAAATGTAGAAGTGGCTTTGGAACTGGATAATGGGTAGACAATGCCTTAAACTTCAAATTTCTACTGGAAAGTACGCTGAGTAAAAATCTGAGGTGCCAGTAACATCCCTCCTGTGGCACCGGGGAATTGAGATCTCTGTTCCCACCATGCCTATCTTTCCTCAAGCTCAAACTCCTGAGCATGACTCAGCCTTGGAGGCTAGAGGTGGAGAATGGGGAACTCTCCCAACATTGGTCAATCAATAGGGCAGAGCATAGGGAAGGGTACCAGTGCCAGCTATCTGAGGGGAATGTTTGAAGAACTTGACCTCCCTCCTAGGGTTACCATATAAAATATAGGACATTCAGTTAAATTTAAATTTCAGATAAACAACTACTATTTAAATACAAGTACATCTTAAATATTGCATGCAATATTCTTATACTAAAAAAGTATTTGTTGTTTATCTGCAATTCAAATATAATTCAACATACTGTATTTTTATTTATTAAATCCAGACCAATCTCCTTCCCTTTCATTCTTGCCTAGGATTGACGCTGTAATTAGAAACAGAGATGAGGGCCAGCCCAGTGGCATAGTGGTTAAGTTTGCGCACTCCTCTTCAGCAGCCCAGGGTTTGCAGATTCAGATCCCAGGTGCAGACCTACACAAAGCTCATCAGGCCATGCTGTGGTGGCACCCCATATAGAAAATAGAGGAAGATTGGCACAGATGTTAGCTCAGCGACAATTTTCCTCAAGCAAAAAAGAGGAGAATTGGCAACAGACATTAGCTCAGGGCCAATCTTCCTCACCAAAAAAAAGAAGAGGAAGAAACAGTGATGGAATGGTCTCAGGCAGCCACCAGTCAAGAAAGTGGGGCAGAAGAGAAGGGATGTACCTAAACATACATTTCTCATCAACAGATGAATGGATAAACAAAATCTAGTATGTATATATATACACAATGGAATTTTATTCAGCCTTAAAAAGGAATGAAATTCTGACAACATGGATGAACCTTGAAGACATTATGCTAAGTGAAATCAGCCAGGCACACAAGGACAACTATTGTATGGTTCCACTTATATGAAGTACCTAGAATAGGCAAATTCATAGAGACAGAAAGTAGAATAGAGGTTACCAGGGGCTGGAGGGAGGAGGAAATGGGAAGTTGTTGGGTAATGGGTTCAGAGTTTCTGTTTGGGAGGATAAAAAGTTATAGAAGTGGATAGTGGGGACGGCTGTACAACACTATAAATGTACTTAATGCCACTGGTTTGCACACTTAAGTTTAAAACGGTAAATTTTATGTTATGTACATTTTACCACAATTTTTAAAAATGGAAAGAGAATCCCCAAGGCTCCCTACCACTGGCTGGAGCGATTTTCCCCAAGCCATTCAGCCATTTGTCAGTAACGGATAAACATCAATTGAGGGCTACTGCATTATTTTTTAATGATTTGCATTAGGTATATATGACTGGATCATAAGCTCCTTGTTGTTACAAAGTCATGCTTCTTTATATCTTCCTCAGTGTAATATACATAGATACTGCAAATTACTTATTAAAATAATTAATGCCTGTGGCCATATGTTTCTTTTTGGTCAGAACAAATCAGTTTATGTTAGGAGGTTTCCGTATATTGAATATTTTTACTAATGACTCATCATGACTTGTGAGTGGCTATTCTGGACCAAGTTTGACTATTCAAACAAATTTTAAGACATTACGTTAAACTGGTTTCGTGAAGTCCATTTCACGCACAAAATCCCAAACCCTTGTTACCCTGCTTGCTGCTATCACACTGGTAGTTTACTGAGCAATAAAGAATTTATACGGCAAATACCTGAGAGATCAATGTTTACGAGAACCTAACAAGGACTTTGAACCTGGAAATTAATACCTACAACATTCTTGAAAACATTGATCATTTCAGTGTTCAAGTAATAATTCCTCACTCCTCTGTGAACCTGAGATCAGATGAAGGTACCAATGAAATAAGTTTATTATATTTTGTCTTAAATCTGTTAACAGTTATCCTCTAACACAATCACTATAAATATAACTTACAAGAAGGATTTATCAAACTGCACTGACAAGTGGAGAAACACTGGGTGAACTGTCAGAAGATTGCTTAAGCACTAAATGAGGACCTACTCACTTATTTCTCAGTTTCCACGTGCAGAAAAAGCATACAAAAGTATCTCCTTCACCGACCTCACAAGGTTGTTTTGAGAGTCAGATGAGACAGTAACCTTAAACACACCTTCGAAACCTCTAAAGTAAAATATGACATCATGTTGACATTATGAATTTCAGGAGTGAAACTGGGCTTATCCCAGCTACAGACAAGGAGTTGAACTGTCAGCAAAACTTTTGCATTAAAAACTCCAACATTATGTCTAATCCTTAGGAAATTGAATTCATATTTCAGAAAATACATTAGATTCCAGGGCAATAATTAATAGGATGGTAAATGGGATTACATGTCTGGACCAATTCCCAGGGCTTATTCAAAAAATTCACTGAAGTAACCTACATTTGGTTTGAGAGTGTTTGAAGAGTGTTCAACGTATTCAGCAGATAAGAGGTACATCATTTTCTAGAGATGAAGTAAAAACTCTCATTAAAAAAAATGTGTGAGGGGCCAGTCCTGTGGCTGAGTGGTTAAGTTTGCACGCTCCGCTTCGGCAGCCCAGGGTTTCACCGGTTCAGATCCTGGGCGCAGACATGGCACTGCTCATCAAGCCATGCTGAGGCAGCGTCTCACATAGCACAACCAACGGCATTCACAACTAGAACATACAACTATGTACGGGGGGGTGGGGGGGGGGCTTTGGGGAAAAGAATAAAGGAAAAAAAAGAAGACTGGCAACAGTTGTTAGCTCAGGTGACAATCTTTAAAAAAAAAAATGTCTGAAATAATGAAGTCATCAAATAAGTTATCGACAAGCTTGTAAAAAGCATAGTATCCCTAGTACAGATGCCTAATATCTAATGAGATCCTTCTCATTGGTAGAATCCAGATACCATGATAAAGGTTCTGTTCATTAGAAGTCTGAATGTTCCAGTTGGAAATAATTTCTGCTAACTGAGCCAAAAATCTTAACTGGTTCCTAACATAATTGTATCACTTTGGCCTCATCAACATTATCTCCTAGCCAACTAAACTGAGATTCTCTCTCCTTCTCCAAAGACCTTCAAGAGCATAAGCAAGAGGCTCTCCTTTTTTGAGAGTATGACATAAAGATGCAAGAACAGAGGCAGAAGGAAACAGCCTATAGAATAACAGTTTCAACTTTGAAAAGAAAATTACAAAGCTCTTGGACTTGTTCAATTTCTAGGGGAAAAAAAGATATCCCCAGACTCTACTAAGGAAGCAGAGAACATGGTCTAAGGGATTTGGAAATTATATTTGTTTACCTTGAAAGATAAATAAAGAGGACTGAAATACTTCAGCGTCGGATGTTCTTAGCGATTCTCCAATTTGGTTATAAAATTAAATTAATTTCCTTCAAGATTCTCAGGGTCAAAAGATTTACTCTTAAGAAGCTTTCTACTTGAAATTGTTATTGTTGAGAACAGATTTAAAATGCATTAGGTATATTCGGAAAACTAAACGGAAAAATAACAACACTAATTGGGCTGACCCTCCTGCCTCCAGAAAGTTAAGATATATGTTTGACAGGTAATTAAATGCAATATTCTAAAATGGGACTGAAATCAACAGAGAAACTCTTCAGAATACCAATGGCAGAGGAGCTTATGTTTCTCTTACCTTCTTTCAATTCCCACAGAATGTTTTCCACTAAAATGGATATTTGAGCCACTGTCAAAGTGAAGAGCCTCTCTTCGAGAAGAATGCATATTTTGTATGGTTAGAGAGGCAATTTGATGTTGGAAAAAAACATGAATTTTAATATTTGGTAGACATGGGTCCAAATTCTGGTTTTGTCACTTACCAGCTCATGATGCTCAGTTAGTTAATCTCTTCAAGCCTCAATATTTTTCCTCTATAAAATGTGGACAATAATATACAAGACTGTTAGGAGAACAGGAAATTTTACAAATATTTATACAGCCCGTTAGAGTGCTAGAGCATAGTATATTCATAATAAAAGTTTGCTGAGCTGCACATCTAGTAATAAAGTCAATCTCTGAGAGAGAACATCATCATTGCAAAGATAATAGCTATTATTTTCCTGAAAAGGATGTAGTTAACTTCTATTGGGACTATGCTTAGTGCTAACAGCTTTCAAACACAGATTTCACCTTGCTCTTAGCACTCACACCCAACCACAAGCAGATTTAATCCACATCCGTCTTCTCTTTAAAAAGGGTTATAATGGTATCAAACATTGAAGGTTTTGATTGGATAACTCAAAGGATTTCCCACCTGCTGTGATTCTGATTGGCTGAGTGGAAACAATAAAATGGCTACATGTGGGTTGACCTACAAAACTCATTTTCCAACAACAACGACAAAAAAAGGGCATTTAAAAAAAAGAATATCATCTCCAAATGGGAGAAGAGAGTTGTTTTTTCAATCACATTATTCATTTTCATCCTATTGTATTTCTTTAGGGCCACTAGAAGTAAGATTTGCAAATAAAATGAAAAAGGGATGCCCATGTTACATTTAAGGGCTTGGAGAATGCTAATGAGATTTTTTAACCCTAAAAAAAACCCTCATAGAAATAAAAATATATTAAAAGAAAATCCACAAAAGATAACCAAGATAAATGCAGAAAAAAATCAAAGACTGAGTACGTATAATAGTCCAATGAATCAGTCTGCTTGGGTGTAACAATAAAATATATATATATGGCCTATTTGTGGTGATTTCCTTCAGTTTGAGCATGGACAAATTTTCTCTCCACTAAGAATGGGTTCTTTTATTCTCAGTTTCATTCAAGTAATAGTGGACTCAACTTTTCCTTAATATTGTGGGATACCATGCTGTGGAAATGGCTTCAAATAATGAGCACTGGGGGGGTGACTGAAATGCTGCTCATGTTTACACTGGCACACCGACACAAACAAAAGCCCCAGCACACCGGCAGCACTCTGTTCATCTGCTGATTTTCTCCAATATGGTTCCTGCTGAGACACAATAACAAGGGAAAATAACAAAAAGTCAGCTAAAAGATCTGTTATGGGGATGGGGAAGAATGTCTTTTTAAAATAAGACTATAATATGCTCATATAGTGCTGAAATTCACCCACACTGGTCAAAATAATTCATGAAGATGGAGTTTCAAGTCTATTCAAAATATTACCACAGGGAGCTCTACTAGTGCATGTCAAATAATAGAGTCCAAGGGTGTTAGCCAGTCTAAAGGAGATGTTTATTATCTATGCCACCCCTTCTCCCCACCCTTCTTACCCACCACTCAACTCAAGGGTATTGTCAGAAGCAGCCAATAGCAGGTCATGTGATCAGAAATGGGCACAGTTCATAATGGATATGTAGTACATACACGAAGAGAGTAATTTTACAACTTGTGAGCTTCACCACTATGCCCCCCATTTTAATGAAACAATAGCAATTTTTAATTTACGAGATTTTCTATCAGAAGACTGAAATCAATACCATATATCTAATTGGCCTTCCTATCTCAAGGAACATTAATTTTGTATGAGCATTTATCAGAGATTAAATTCCTTAAACTTTAGGAGAAGGGAAGAGAATAACTTAATCTGAGATTCCCTTAATTAGTTATAATGTTCTATATTTCTATTAAAAATCTTACATCAGAGCCTCAAAATCAGTTACCATAATGGAAGGTATAGTAGATACTGCAGTGATTTGTTCTGGTATCTTAGAATGAATCAACAGCATTTCTGCATACCACAGTGCTGGTAGGTACATCACAAAAAGAAATCTAGGCATAGGGAAACAGCTGGCCTCAACCTCCAAATTGTTAGGAAATGGAATAAAAGCGAAAGCAACACAAAAAGCCATATAATGAATTTAATGACACTCAAATAGCTTGGACTCTGCTGGATGCCACTGGCCTCCCTCTAAACATCCTATTGATGCTACTCACAATACCAGTAACATCATTTTTACTGACAATTTTCAATTTACCATGACTCTTTGGACCAATTCTACCACTCAATGACTGCAATTGAAGAGTTGGAACAAAGGTAAGTTAATGGCTCAAAATAATTTTTAAAATTTTATTTAAGGTCTTCTTCCTCTACCACCATGACTCTCCTCTCTCCCCTCCCCAATTCCTATCCTCCTTTCTACACTGTGTATTGCGGAAGAAAGGTTAAAGAGAATGGAAAAATTGGGAGGAAGAGAGAAATTCAGTAATGGTTTGTGGCCCCTAAGGCCAAATACCAGAACCTGTGATATCATTCCACCAAAGACATGAAGATTGGGAAAGACTCAAAAATAAATTTGTCAGTGAGGCCACACTGTGAAAGAGCCTTGGGGCCGGCCCAGTGGCGCAGTGGTTAAGTGCGCACATTCCACTTTGGGCTGCCCGGGGTTCGCCGGATCCCGGGTGCGGACATGGCACCAATTGGCGAGACATGCTGTGGTAGGTGTCCCACATATAAAGTAGAGGAAGATGGGCATGGATGTTAGCTCAGGGCCAGGCTTCCTCAGCAAAAAGAAGAGGATTGGCTGCAGATGTTAGCTCAGGGCTGGTCTTCCTCAAAAAAAAAAAGAAAGAAAGAAAGAGTCTTGACCTTAGATGACAGAATTTGAATTCAAACACTCCTAGATGAAAAAGCAATGAGATCTAAAGGAAATGGAGTTTAGGAAGGATTATGGTGAGTGGATTAATCAGAAGTCTTTCCAGTTTCTATTGACAGAAATCTAATACAACATGGCAAAAAGAAAAGGGATTTTTTAATTATGTAATTAAGAGGTCCGGGGATATTCCAGCTTCAGGAATGGCTTGAACCAGGGGCTCAAACAATGTCTTCAGGATTCCATCACTCTCTGTCTCTCCATTCTTCAGCTCTATTTTTCTCAGTAGGTTCTTTCCTGTCTTTCATTCCAACAGCTCAATTGTCCCAGCAGAAGAAAGAGAGCTTCTTTACCTTCTCAATATTTCCAATAAGAACACCCAGGTTTGAGTTCCACTGATCAGGACAAGTTCATATACCCAAATCCTCTAGTGAAAGGAAGTATAGTGAGGAGAGGCATACTGGCTCAACCCAAACTTCATGGTCTGAGAGTTTTCCAAAGAAAAATTGAAGTGCCATTACTCCAACAGAGAGGAATGGACACAGGGCAGAACAAAGCAAAAGATAATCAGCACAGTAGGGCTAGATGCTTGAGAAAATGTTATCTAGATATGTACAATTAGGTTAAGATAAAAGAAACTGCTAATTGTCCCCCAATATCCATTTTCTTTTTCTTTCTTTTGGTAACAGATTCCCCAAGTTTTATTTGGTACACCACCACCCTTACAGCTAGGTGTAGCTGTTTGACTAAGTTTAGGCTGATGGGATGTGAGAGAAAGTCAAGTGCAACTTTCAGATCATCTGAGAGATAAAGATGTTTCCAGGAACAACTTCTTTCTCCCTTCTCGATGTCTGAAAAGTAGCCACAACTACAGCTGCCAACTTGGACCAAACTCTAAAAGCCACATATTGAACAGGTCAAAGTTGACCCAGTAGCCTGCGTCACTGAGTGGCCTGGTAGAGCAGAAATGTCTGCCCGACCTAAACTACCCTTTGGACTTTCACCTCAGACAGAAATAAGCACCTTAAGCATCTGTCTTACATGTCTTATTCAAGCCACTATTTGGAGTCTTTTTGTTTAACCTGTACGCTGATTAATATATTAAAAGACTCACTATGGCCAAGTTCTAGAGAAAAATGGCCAAAAGTATTTTAAAATAATGGACCCATAAGGGTTTGTGAGTACATTTTATTACATATATGTAGCATTTTATGTAACCACAATACTAGGATATATAATAAGAGAATATTCCTTAATCTTTATAACATTGGATCTTATATAAGTAAAAGGTAACTTTTACTTGTGAGTGGTAGAATTAGACATTAACTTTACTCTCTTCTTCATGCTTGTCTTCATTTTGTAAATTTTCTAAAATTAACATTATATGTTTGAAGTAAAATAGAGGTTATTCTCAGTCTTATAAAAAGGAAGGAAATGGCTTTTCCAAGGGAATTCTGTTCAGGAAATTAAGATATATTTGCTGCTCAGTGAGAAATGACGTAGCAGTGGTCAAGAGCCAAATACATAATCTCAGATACTGCGGGAGATTGCAAAAGTGGCCACAACTTCTTTCCATTTCTGTATCAATGCCTTTTTGCAATATAACTTTGCACCTCCCTCCATCAAGAGGTGGAATCTATTCCTCCACTCCTTGAAAGCTGAGCTTGGCCATGTGACTTGCTTTGGTCAATGAGACGTTAGCAAATGTGATGGAAGTTGAGGCTTGAAAAGTACTTGCACACTGAAGCTTGCTCTTTCTTGCTGCTCTTGGGAACCCTGAAAACACCACACGTGACCAAGCCTAGCCTAGCCTAGCCTGCTGGATGATGACATGTGCCCAAGTTATCCCTGTTACCCCAGATGACATCGACCCAACCACCAAATGCGAATGAGGCCACCCTAGACCATACAGTCCTGGCAATGCTGGCCCAAACCAGAAGAGCAACCCAGATGATCCACAAAACTGTGAGAAATAATCACATCTGTTTAAAGCCACTAAAGTTTTGTGGCTGATTGTTATGCACCCTGTTAAATAAAGGCTATCCTCTAGCTTACTCATTTTGAAGGGTTAAGTACATGATGTACAGGTTTTATTGGTAAAAGTGATGAATTTACCAGTGAATCCATATCATTACAGTAGCCCCCCCTTATCTGCAGGGGATATGTTCCAGGACCCCCAGTGGATGCCTGAAAACATGGATGCAAACCTTCTATATACTATGTTTTTTCCTATACACACGTACCCATGATAAAGTTTAATTTAAAAATTAGGCGCAGTAAGAGATTAACAACAATTAATAAAATAGAACAATTATAACAACATAATGCAATAAACGTTACCATAGGGGCCGGCCCCGTGGCCAAGTGGTTAAGTTTGCGAGCTCCACTTCAGCGGCCCAGGGTTTCGCCGGTTCAGATCCTGGGCGCAGACATGGCACCGCTCATCAGGCCATGCTGAGGCAGCATCCCACATGCCACAACTGGAAGGACCCACAACCAAAAAAATATACAACTATGTATATTTTTGGCAGCCTCTGGGGGAGAAAAAGGAAAAAATAAAATCTTTAAAAAAAAAAGTTACCATAGATCTTAGCAACCTCAGCATACGATTTTTTTTCCTTTCCTTTAGTCAAGAACTTTCACCATTTCACTTAAAGGGGGCACTTCACTGCTTCTCTTTGGCATACCCAAATTGCCAGTATCACTACTTTTGTGATTTAGGGCCTTTATTAACTAAAATGAGAGTTACTTGAACACAAGCACTGTGATACCATGACAGTTGATCTGATAACTGAGACAGATATTAAGTGACTAATGGGCAGGTATCAGTAGGATACACAGCGAGGATATACTGAACAAAGGGATGATTCTCATCCTGAATGGGTAGGAGTGGGATGGCTCAAGATTTCATCATGCTACTCAGAAGAGCGCACAATTTAAAACTCATGAATTGTTTGTTTCTGGAACTTTTCATATAATATTTTCAGACCATCACTGACCACAGGTAACTGAAACCACAGAAAGCGAAACTGCAGATAAGCGAGGACTGCTGTATTTGAGTTTATTCAGCCTAAATAATAGGAATTAGAAATTGAAAGCAACGCATAAAAGCAGTAATGAATAATGAAGGCGTTCTTAAAGTTACAAGGTTCAAATAACATTATGCAATATTTTTCACTTATAAAATTCTCAGGAGAAATGTAATGGTCAAGAGAATGATAGATGTTTCGAATTGGAAAGGAATTTACATTTCCTAAGATTCATGCCCTTCTCTTCACAGTTGAGGAAACTGAGACTTAGAAAGGTGAATTGGTTTCCTATGTTTTATACAATTTATGTCAACTCCAAAAAATAGCTTCTTTGCATTGTGAAGTCTTCCTGATTCTAACCCCAAATCCCAAGGCAATTTCACAACCTCAGAGGCAATGGGTTTAGGAATTTTGAATCAGAACACTGCCTGACACTTAGTAAGAGTTCACATATGAAAATCACAACAAGCAGCTTATGGATGTAACAAAGTCACAGCTAGTCCAAAGAGTGCTCTTAACATTGGCTCGGTTCCAAAATAGTACCCTTGTGCTCTTCCTCCAAAACGCAGGCCCCAAAATCTAGGGTAGACAAAATTCTGAAAGCCGAGGATAGAGATATTCTTACTGGCAATTAGTGATAATGAGAACTTTGTTAAAGCCTTAGATTTCTTTTCTGTCACACACTCCCCATGAAAACTTTACCATGGACTGAATGTTTGTATCCTCCCCAAACTCGTATGTCGAAACCTAATCCCCAATGTGATGATGTTAGGAGGTGGGGCCTTTGGAAAGTGATTATGTCATGAGGGCAGAGCCCTCATGAATGGGATTAGTGCCCTTATATAGACCCCAGAGAGCTTCCTCACCCCTACTACCACGTAATGACACAGCAAGAAGATGGCCACCTACACACCCAAAAGCAAGCTCTTACCAGACACTGAATCTGCCGGCACCTTGATCTTGGACTTGCAAGCCTCCAGAACTGTGAAAAATAAATACTTGTCATTTAAGCGACCCAGTCTATGGTGTTCTTATCATAGCAGTCCGAACTAAGACAAATGTGCACAGCTGCAATGAAAATCCTCTAGAATTGTGCACTCAACTTATTACCAGAAACTAACCACCTCAAAACTCAGAGGCTTAAAACAACAATTTATTATTTTTCCCAATTCTGCAGGTTGCCTAGGCAGTTCTTCTGTGACCTCTCCTGGACTCATGCACGTGGCTGTATTTGGCTGGAAGATCAGCTGGGGACTGGGCTCAGCTGGGACGGATAGCATAGCTGAGCCCCTCTCTCCACATGGCCCTTCATCCAGGACATCTTCATGGAATGGTGATCCCAATGCAGTGCTCAAAGAGAACAAAGGCTCCAGAACTTGCTTATCACAATCTAAAGGTCAAAGCAAGTTACATGGTCAACGCAGACACAAGGGGTGCAGCAACAGACTCCACATTTTGTTGGGACGAACTGCAAAACATCGTAGCTATGCTTTTCAACCTACCCCAACACTCTGATCCAGGCTCAGGTATCTACTTTTCTGCCATTTACAACTAATGAAAAATGACACTGCTGAAATGAAAATTCCCTAGAATTGCGTACCTAAATCTTTTAGCTGCACCAAACTCAAATTTTTCTACAGAGAGACTGTGGTACTTCCCTAATTGTGATTGTCAAATACATTAATAACCTTCCTGAACAAGAAACTGCATTAGGAATCATACTGAACAGTTATCACCATAAGTCATTTCCAAGATGTTTATAAACAGCATCACCAATACACAATGCCACAAAAGGAAGTGCTAGTTTTTTCTATCAAATGGATTTAAGATTTGAATGTTAAAAGTATACCAATAGGAAATATGGAAATATGGGTGAAACTTTTTCTAATAATCTTTAGGTAAAGATCTTTTTAAGCATGACCTACAGGCAGAAACCATAAATGAAAAGATTGATGGCTTTGAATATATAAAAATTTAAGACCCCTGTATGACAAATAAATATATACATTAAACAAATAGTAAAAATAAGAGTTCTTATAGTGTTTACTAAGCACCAAGTACTATTCTAAGTATTTTGCTTATTTTAATCCATTGATCCTTACAACAGTCCTATGAGGTAGATACTATTATTTTCCCCATTTTCAGGTGAGCAAACTAAGGCACCGGATAATAATATAAGATATCAAGGTAGTAAGTAGCAGGGCTAGTATTTGAACCCAAGCAGTATTGGCTCCAGGGTCTAAATTCTAAATCACTACACTCTACAGAAAACCTGGAAAATATGAGCAAAATAAATACGGCATAAGCTTAATGTCATTGATATATTAAGAACTCTTGCAAATAAAAAAGAAACAGAAAAATACACCATTTTCTAGGGACAAGGGCTATGATTCCTCCATAAACGGAATACTATTTAGGTTTTTAAAACAATGATACATAATTCCATTTGCTGACATGGAGGTTTTTTTATATCTTTATAATGTTATACTTTAGTTTTTGTATAACTCTTCATGTATTTCATTTATCACTTCTACAGTCATAAAAAAGCCAATCACCTCATTTCTAGTTTAGAGCAGTGAAACTCTTTCCAAGCCCTAAAATGACTCCCTTTAGAAAAACCTACAAGCAAGACTTTTCTCTTCCCCATCTCAGTGGACACCTATACAATTGATTTTGCTAGAAACATGAGGAGAACACTTACTGTTACACAGTAAGGGCTACTTGATACTCAGAACTACCCAGGGTGATTGCCCCATGGCCTCTAACACTACAGCCCCCACCTGATCAGCTTTCTAATCATTAGTCATCTGAGAGCTGAAAATAATGATAGATGACAAATCACAGCTCCCCAGAGCTCATCAGCCAATTCAGTTCAGGGGATAAAAACCAGCCCAGTAATATATACTTCCCAATGGGTTTGAGGAGAGAGAAGGAGAGCCCAGGAAAACTTGCTTCCTAAGTGCAGGCAATTAACAGTCACTGCTTTTCGGGCCTTCTTAAGCAAAAATGTCACATGCTCAGAGCCAGGGACAGTCAGAAGCTGCAGAATGTCCTCGCCTGCTGACTGATGAAAATAACTGACACTGGGGTGCCAGCTGAAAAATCAATTATTCACATCTTCTAGGCAGCTGCCCCCTACACAGCCAGCAGTGGCAGGTCGCAGGAAGGGGAGATTGTTGTGTTTTGTTGTAACATGCATTATCCATTTCTCTGGCCTTGGCGCTCCACAACAGCAAAATCAATAGGCTACTCCAAACTGAGAAACAGACAAGTTGGGCACCAACTGCATTCCAAGCACCTGGAAACCTCCTAACAACTTCATCACAGACAAATGACAAGAGGGAAGGCTCCTCATCTCACCATCATCATTTTCCATATTCTGTGTCTTTCTTATTTCCCACAGTAATAAGAAGGAGAACCCAAAGTTTCATGTCTTCCTCATGATTGGGTCACCTTTGCTAGAAGCTGGAAAGAGAGATTTATTTTCAAAAGCTCCTCAGCTGTTTTTCATCTTTCTCATCACTTGCCTTATGTCTTGTGGCCCAGAAAGTCCCCTTAGATGTGTGGATTTGTCTTTTCAAAGAGCAGAACCTAATAAGGTTAAGAAGTTCAGAAAACTCATTTCAGCATTTGCCAAGCATCATGAATTAAAGAAAATATAGAGCTTGTTTTGTCAAATCACTTAGGTTTAAAATATATTTTAAGAAGATATTTATTTATATGGTTCTAATGTCTGCTGCTCTTTTATAAACAAAAATTACAGAATTGTGAGGATGCAAAATAGTACAGACAATTTGGGAAATAGTTTGGCAGTTTCTTATAAAGTTAGGTATACACTTACCATATGACCCAGCAATTCCACTCCTAGATAAAATGAAAATTTATGTTCACACAAAAACCTGTGTGTGACTGTTTATAGCAGCCATATTCAGAATATCCAAAAACTGGAAGCAATCAAAATTTCCCTCCACTGGGAGATGTGGAATGGCTAAATACACTATGGTACATAAATAGAATGGAATAGTGGTCAGTAATAAAATGGAACAAACTACCAAGATGTGCAAAAACATGGATGAATCTCATAAGTATTAGCTAAGCGAAAGAAGCCAGATTCAAAAGCTCATATTGTATAATTCCATTTATAGTTACATTCTGGATAAGGCCAAACTATAAGGACAGAAAATAGATCAGTGGTTGACAGGGGCTGCGGGTGTGGAGAGGGTCTAACTACAAATGGGCAGCTGGGTGGAATTCTTTAGAGTGATGGAACTGTTTCATACCTTGATTGTGATGAAGCTTATATGACTGCGTGTCTTTGTCAAAACTCCCAGAGCTGAGTCAAAACTCACACCACAAGAGTAAATTTTACTCTATGTAAATTGTACCTTAAATTTTAAAAATTGAAAAACATTTAGGTAGGAAAAAGAACTCAAGGAATTCTTCCACAGTGGTAAACCCAGTTGTCTCTCATCCCAATACATTTTCCTACTGTTTCACCATCCTTGCTTATGCCACATTCTCTCCTATTACATCTGGGCTAGAGTTGCAGTGCAATTTGCAGCTGGAGGAGACAGGACTCTCCAGAGCATATGCCTCCTTGCAAATCTCTAGGACCATGGACAGAAGCACCAGCCAAGGCCAGTCCGGATAAAAAATGCATTCATGGCTGCTCAAGTCTCAAAGCCTTTCCTCCAAAAGCTTTCTGAAAGAGTTAGAACAAACAGGTAAGGATGTCACATAGATAGAGCACTAGACACAAAAATCAGGAGTCCCAGGTGGATTTTTACCAAATCTGCCACTAATTCACAATGCGATCTTAAACAAGTACTTCACATTTATAGCTGTCAAGGTCTCACAGGATAAAAGTCAGCTCAGGTAGCTCAAGAGACTTCGAAAGAGTTGGGAAGGTGAAGGGAATCAATAAGGAGTGTTGAAACACCCAGACATTAGCAATACTGGGAAGCTGTTTCCACCCTCAGTCCTGCAGATGCAGGAGGAAGAGGTGACGGTGTTACAGGGACCCAGTGAGTGTGAGAATGAAGGAGAGACTTTCCTGGCAAGAGCTGTGGTCATGAAAGAATGACCCAAAGCCAAAATCACAGCCCAAAACTTGAAAACACCATTTCTCTCCTCCTCTCTCCAATTTCCTATTGGTGTCTCCCATTGGCTAAACCAAACAGGCCAGCTGGAAAGGAAGCTTAGGTGATGCAGACTTGGTGGTCAGCCTCCGGGACTCAGGTAAGGGCAGAGAGGGACAGAGAATGGATCCTAGAAGGAGTGGAACGGAGAGAGCAAACTAAGAATAACAAGGACCACATTATTTACTAAAGTCATATAGTTTGATGACTTCTAAAATCCTTGATGCATATATAGTCTATGAATCCACCCGACAGTCAACTTTTGAAGCCCTCCTCCATGTTCCCTAGGAACCACACTTTCACATGGAATAATTCATATTTCCTCACAAACGCAATTACTTTCAGTCATTGAACTAAAACCTGTTTTTCATCCAGCTAAACTGAATTTTGCCCAGTGGTGGATGGTCAATATCCTTAGTCAAGCAGAACCTCTTTAGAAAAATTCTCAGTTGCCTATCAAAACTTCGAGCAAGATGCTTGAAAGGAATAAGTATATGACTAAATCCTTACTTTTTCAGTTAAATATCCTAGAGATTTGCTCTAGAAAAGGGTGCAGCCATCTGGTAGGGCTTCCTTCCTCACTCTACCATCTCAGGATATAGAATTATGAGTATAGATATGAATATAATATAGACATGAAACAGAAAGAGTCTGATATCATCCTTCGATTTTTTTAATTTATTTTTTACCCTGTATGTAATGTATGTGTGTCCTGACTCCATAACTCTACAAGGGGCTATAAGACTATATTTTTTATTTATATTTATATAAAGTTCCAGAACTAAAACACAAACTACATAGAAAACCATGCCACTGGAAGATAAACACAGCCTATTTTCACTCCTATAGAGCACTGCTTAGGACTTACAAGTTATGAGACCTTCTTTACTTTGATTTTTTTTTCACAATCCCCCAAGCGATGGTCTTCATTCTTCCCTTAAACTCAGAAAACTTTTTTAAAATCTCTGTGTATGTTTCTAGCTGCAATGGAAGTAAAAACAATTCTGCCACATGAGAAAGGAAACTATAAGTGGGGGCAAGCCAAGCATGGCCTTAAGCAGTGTATCCTCTGTGGTGCTCATAAGCCCACAAACTATATTCAGCAAGATGTCCTTGTTGCCATCCAACAAATCATAAGCCCTGCAGCTTCTCCACTGAACTCTCAATGGTGCGTGTGTCCAAGGTGCTTCTTGAGAGGACGGAAGTGGTACTGAGGTGATTCGGTCTCTGTCAAAACCCTAATGCTCTTCATCTATCAGGCGTTGAGTTGTTAGACTGATGCCTAAGTGTAACAATGCATTAAGCAGGTCATTTGGGGCTCCCAAATTGAAGGGAAGGGGCTAAACAGCATGTGGATTCCTGATACCCTTCCACTTTAGGGTCTTATTCCAATTTAAAGACTGTCAGAATCTATTCCCAGGAAGTACAGTCAAACAACCAGTGGCTGGGTTTGAGCCACACTGATTTTCTGAGCTCTTTCGTATAAGGTGACTGGCTACCTGGCTGATTTGCCTCGCGGTGTGAAGGCAGAGGCCCTTTGGCAGTATTCAGGGCTGAAATGAGCAGATTCTCAATATCACACAAGAGTAACTGCAGCTCTGACCCACTTCCAAGACCTGAGGCAAAAGTGCAAAGTAGACTCTACTCGGAAGCCTTTCCTTCTTTCTTCCTGAATTGCCTTTCCTTCCAGCTCTGTTCCTCATCCTACCCTCTTAAAAAGCCATCCTTTTTCCTCTGTTTCCCATCCTGCCCTCATAATGATCTATGGCTCTAAGAAGCTCCAAGCTGCAGGACATCCATCAATGGTTATCCTTCCCCCAGAGTCCCTCATTCCAAAATCATTTCTTCCTCCCCAACGCCCCATAAGATACGGATGATGGAAAAACTCAATATTCTCTAGAAATATCTGAATTTTGAGGTGGAAATTGTTAAACCAAAATAATGTTGCACTCAAAGAAAATAACTAGGAAACGAGTTTCTCCATTTTCACTTCACTTTGGCTGTCTAAGCTGTCCAGAGTGAAGACAGTGGAGGGGGCAGGGAACTCTCCATCATTTCAGACTTCCTTTCCAAAAGGAAGAAATAACTTCCCATCTGGCCTCCTCCAGGAGGAAGGAAGGAAGGAAAGAACACCTCTCCCACCTTCTGGAAGCCATCATCCACTTTATGATACCCCATTTCTACCTTATAAATAAGGTTTGAACGGGGTCATTAAATCTACTTTAACAATTTATATTAAAATATCCTTTTTGGAAATGAGTTTATCAAATGTTTGTCACAGATCCCTAACCTCCAAATTTATGCCACTAATTACATAATTTTAAATTACTGTTTTTTAATTAACCTCTCTAACTTTGGGGATCTTATCTTTTCCTTGTAATTATCCTAGCTTTCAGTTTTACTCCATGTGATCTATCTTAATACTTTTTTGGAAGTAAATAGGCTATAAGTAAACATCAATAAAATATATTTTAAAGACCTGTGTAGATGACAAATATAATTGTTCTGATTCTAGCCACCAGCACTGAGTTAAGTGCTCCTGTAAGGGTAAGATATTAACCTCTATGCTGGAAGAGGATCCATGGCTGAAAAAGCTAATGTATAAATAAGATGTTAGCAACTTAAGCCGTAGAATTGGACTCGCCAGCTTTTACAACTCACACATATTAAGCAGAACTACCTTTGGAAAGCTTCTTTCCCAGACTAAACTGTCAACTCTCTTCCTTGAAAGATGTCTCCATCTAAAATGGTACCTCAACTTCCCAAATGACTCCACCCCACTCCTACGGGCAGTATCAGAATGCAGCAAGACCATCGTGGATCATTTCTTGTTGTGTTGGTGTTTTTTGAAAGAGGGAGCAAGACTGGCAAACAGCAACTGAAAAATCCATTAAATAAATCTATCAACAAAATGCAGAATAAGCTTGAAAAATAATGAGACCATTGCTGAATGAGGCAGATGGCTTGGCAACCCTAAAAGACTAACATCAAACAAACATTCATTTGACTCTTCATCTAGCTTCACTAAATTAGTATGTGAATTCAAACATTTGTCTTTCGACATTTCTTTCCCGGTGATGGGAACTATGCGAGTAAGGACCACTAGCAAGAGGAGGAGGAAATGCTAGCCAAAGAAAATGGCACTTGTAAGTCATGCTGACACTAAGCCTTATGGGGGTATAATAGAAACTATTGGAGATCTTCCATCTATACCTCAAAGGCCTAAGGACATATTTGAGATCGCCTCTCGTGTGTAATTATCCATAATTATTGCCCCAAGTTTTTCAAACTTTGCCACCACTTTCTTTGTGCATTGCAGTAGAATCCTTGCCATGCTATTCGTGAATTGAGCTTCAATGATATACGTACTCACAAACAGGAATGATAGACTTTTACTTTCTGTGAAAGTTCATAGAGGGTTGGGATTAAGGGGAGAAAATATCTTGCTAATCTCATACATAAAATGAGGGATACAGTCTTATCAAAAAAACACAGCCCTCAAAGAGTTTACCATTTAGGAATATCAGACCTTGGTCACCAAACCATGCAAAGATGATATTGAAGGGGTGTGTGTGTGTGTGTGTGTGTGTGTGTCCCACAAGATTCACTTAGTTTTTCTACTCAAAAAATAAAAATTTCAACACATTGAATATTTATAGGAGACCATAAAAGAATATTAGAGTTAAAAAAGGAAGCCACTACAAAGGAAAGGATTTGCCATTCACTCTGGAAAAGTCCATGATAATCTCTCTTTTAAATGATTCACTATGAAAATAAAAGATGATCAAAATGCATCAACAGAATACATGAACAGGATTAAAAGCAAATTAAAAAGACTGGCTTTATTCTCTTTTCAGGGCTGTCAGTCAAAAGTATTCCTGTGGTACTAGGGAAAAAATCACCTCCCTAGTCATCTCACAGAACTCATAACCCTAATGAGAAGAAATATGATGATTCATAAGCATAAAATATAGACACATGATGTGAAGGCTGTCTTCAATGAAGAAGTACTTCCAGTCAGACAAGAACCGAACTACTGGTAAAAGGGAGAAAGGTATTATAACCTTTCTCCCCAGTATCCAAGTTGGCTCTGTGGGCCAGAATCTAGGCCAAAAAACCTGAAAGACTCACCCAAGCATTATAGTCAGAGAGGAAAAAATTACCTCAAAGGAAATACACGAAAATGTTCATTTATAGTAAATGCCCTTAGGTAGGTCATGGGCAAGTCTTTATCAACTTTCTGCAGTTTCCATATTTTTTATAATGAGCATATACTAACTTTATAATCAGAAAAAAAGACTTTGCATGTTTTCGAAATGGTAAGATAAATTATAGAGATAAATTCTTTAAATTGTTTTCCATATTTGCCAGTTAGGTAAATTAGGTCAGCTTCTACCCCGAGGCTCTCACGTGAAACGCTCTTTTCCCATTATCACTAAAACTGCTGTTTCTCATCCTTTTAAAACCCACATGACTTCTCAAACCAAGAAGCCGCTTCCCCATTTTAATTTAAAAAAGGTCTAAAACATCCTTTGCATTTAGAGTTATTAGTCAAAGCCTAAAATTACAAAGGCTTTCTTGCTTTAGCTCTATTTCTTAGGGAACACGGAAGGAATAAAGGAGGAGTTAACAGATGAAAGGTTTTCCCTCTAGATACCAATTGTGTTACATCGATTATAATGTAAAATTCAAGTGTATAGAAATTCACTTGACAGCTACTAAACAAGACAGCATGAACAAGAGTAATCTAATATATACTAATTTCAGCAGAGAAAATAAATGTTTGTGGGAGGGGGGAGTTTAAAGTGGCATTTAAATATAAGTACTATTGTAAGTATTATTTCACTGTAAGCCCCACTGTGCTTCATACAATGCTCAGCACACAGTAAATAGTCAAGTGGTTTAGTGGAAAGAACACTGGATGAGAAGTCAAGAGGCCTGGATTCTCACTCCAGTTTCACCACTATATAATTAGCTAACTTTTAATCTATCATTTTATCTATTTCCTTATCAGTAAAATAGGAATTGAATCTACCTCGCCTGCCTCAGAAGCCTGGGCAAAAATAAGGAGGGAATGAATGAGAACGAACATTTGATTTAAATTACAAAGTATTTTTCGGTTGACTAATTTACCCCCTTTATATAATGCTGATATGCAAAGAAAAACTTTGTTATAGAATGATATCTCATCCTCACTAAAATCCCCCAAGATGCTACGTGCTTCTGTAAGTAAATTTCAGGACATGAAATGGTCAGGTGTTAATAAAGCATCAAAGATAATTGAAGAGCTGCTCTCCAAGTTATCTGAAATTCTTACTTAATATAATAAAAACATTCCCTCTTCTGAGAATCAAACCAGAGTTGTTTAGGGTTTTAACAACTGCACACCTCATAGGACCAAGCAAGAAGTTTGTTTCTTCTGCCAGATCCCTACTGCAGAATGTTATAGCCTCTCCCTCGCCTAACAGAAGAGTGGTGCTGGAAAATTAGAAATAATTCATTTTTGTGTCTACCTAGAGTGACAAAAGGACACTTGAAAGAGTTAAGAGTAAGATAAGGATCCTGAAAAGACTTATGGACTGATGGTAAAGTAGGCTAGTGGTGCCAAAGCCTTGAAAATGCTCAGAACATAACAAACCACACAAAGCTGGTTCATTTTACGCCAGCAGTTAACAGACTTTTTCTGTAAAGGGCCAGAGAGTAAATATTTAATGCCTTGCAGCCATGTGGCAATTGCCACAACTACTTAACTCTGCTATTGTAATGTGAAAGCAGCCATAGGCAATACATAAAGAAATACGTTCCAGGGGGCTGGCCCCGTGGCTGAGTGGTTGCGTTCGCGCACTCTGCTGCAGGCGGCCCAGTGTTTCGTTGGTTCGAGTCCTGGGCGCGGACATGGCACTGCTCATCAAACCACGCTGAGGCAGCGTCCCACATGCCACAACTAGACGGACCCACAACGAGGAGTATATGGCTATGTACTGGGGGGCTTTGGGGAGAAAAAGGGAAAAAAAAATAAAATGTTTAAAAAAAAAGAAAGAAATATGTTCCAATAAAACTTTATTTATTGACTTTGAATTTCAAATTTTTTCATATATTATGAAAAATTATGCTTTTGATTTTTTCAATCATTTAAAAATATAAAACCATTCTTAGCTTGCAGGCTGTACAAAAACAGTCTACAAGCTAGATTTGGCCTACAGACTATAGTTTGCTGACCTGTTTTAGACAAATAAATAGCACGAATTTAGACCAGGCTCCCCAGAAGCAGATCCTAAGACAAGAATTAGTATACAAGAATTTTTTAAGGCAGTCCTGCCATGGAAAACCAGTCAAGGAGAGGAGGGAACAGGGAAGGAAGAGAAACTGTGAGAGTTAGTCCTCAACACAGCCCCCAGTGGTTCCCCCCTCCTGGTATTCACACCCTTATGAGGTCCTTTCCCACAACGGCCCAGGGGTGGTCTCTGTGTGCAACAAATGGCAGAGGTGATGGTATGCCATTTCTAAAATTAAGTTATAAAAGACTGCCACTTTTGTCTTGGGTTCTCTAACTCACTCACTCTCTCTCTCTCACTAGCTCTGGAAAGACCCAGCTGCCATGTCTTGAAGACACTCACGTAGCCATGTAATAAAGGCCCACATGGCAAGGACTTGAGGTCTCCAGCCAACAGCCCTGAGAGTGGGCTTGGAAGCAGATTCTCCAGCTTCAGATGACTGCAGCCCTAGCTGACAGCTCAACCACTTCATAAGAAACCCTGGGCTAGAACCACCCAGCTAAGCCTTTCCCAGATTCAGGACAGTCAGAAATTATGTTAAAACATTTTTGTTGTTTTAAGACGCTAAGTTTTGCAGTAACTTGTCACACAGTAATCAGAATTCCAAAGCCAAGCAAGGAGGTGGTCTCCAGCATAGTTCCATGGAGCGTTCCTTCAGCCTGATCCTGCAGGGGAGCTCTAGAATTTAAGTTCCTCCTCAGAGCTGCCCTGACCAGAGAGATGTGGGAGCTGGACCTTTCAAACTTGAGCTGGATCACGTAAGAGCCACCCCAGGGGAATATAAATTCCCAGGCAGTTCCATCTCCCCGCATGTGAGGGGCAAAAGTGGGAGCACGCCACAGAAAATGAGCCACAGGTGCTGGTGGTTAGAAGCTAAATGTTTAAAAGATTTTATTTTTGGATCTAGATACAGCACTAACATTATCTGCTATAGGTCATTTTTTGAAATTGAGATAGGATTGACACATAACATTATGTAAGTTTAAGGTGAACAAAGTGTTGATTTGATACATTTATATATTGCAATGTGATTACCACCACAGCATTAGCTAACACCTCTATGACGTCACATAATCATCATTCCCTTTTTGTGGTGGGAACAATTAAGATCTAGTCTCATAGCAACTTTGAAGCTTATAATACAGTACTGTTGTCTATAATCTCTACGCTGTGCATTAGATCTCCAGGACTTATTTATCCACTAGTTGCAAGTTTGTACCCTTACACATCTCCCCAGTTCCCCCACCCCCCAGCCACTGGTAACCACCATTCTACTGTTTTTACAAGTTCAGCTTTTTCAGATTCTACATATAAGTGAGACCATACAGTATTTCTTTCTCTGTCTGACTCATCTTACTTAGCATAATGCACTATAGGCCATTTTTATGAGTTTGTCAAATGTACAAATACACGTTTAAAGCTGAATTTGAGTATGCAGGTTTGCAACATGGTGTAAATGGATTAACTTAGCAACAAGGCTCAGCATTCCACTTTCACATTCCATACATGTCCCAAAGATAGGATGAATATTAACAATGCTCACCAGGAAAATCAGGTATGAAGACAATCAATGAAATCACTTTGCCAGTTATGAATGTTAAAATAAACGATGAAAAACACTATGAAGCTCTTTGCATGGCCACAGATAGCAACTTTCCCACATACAGTGTTCTAGTCACTAAATTCCTGAGTAAACCTAGGATAGTATTATGAAGCATATAATAAATTCTTCAATAAATCAAATAACTCTTAAACAAAGCACCTGTTCCCGACCCCATATTAAAACTTTTAAGTCAACCTTGGAATTTCTTAAAGGAAAACTGCAATAGTCATCATCTCTAAATCTTAAATATCCTTCCTCACCCCTGCAAATTATCTCACTTTTCTTCTAATTTTTAAGGAACTCAAACTGGACTAAAAAACTCAGCATGACTGTACTCTTGCCAAGTATTGATCATATCAGAGCCTGGTTGTTTTAACCTGCCATAAGGGCAAAATGAAAATAGCATGGACTTCGCAGGGGCAACAGCCACGCCACAAAGCTGCCAGTACATGGCACTGGTAGGTCAAAGCTTAGGATTCTGCAAAATACAAAGGGTATGTTGAAGCACCAAGGATGATGCCAGTTCACATAGACCCCTTTGAGATCCTTCTCTATCCTCAAGCATCACACATACATACACACACACACACAGACTGTGCCAGTCATTTTCTATTTACTCTCAGATCCATTTCTTGACTTGCCCTGCTGTGCTCTATATTACAGAGAGGCTGACCCCTGCAGGCCGATCTCTTCAGTCAACTGGCTTCTGGCTTGGTTCAGCCAATGGGAGGCACAGGGACAAGACTGGAGGGTAGGAGAAAGGGAGAAGCCAGGATACTTCTCCCCAACTCTCTCTTTGCTGCAGGGCAGCAACTCTGTCTTCACAGCTCCAGCTCCACTGGAAAACTCTTTCCTCCTAGCTCCTGCCAGGGGACCTCAGCTACTGTGCTCTGATAACACTCCTGATTCCCATTGCCTTTCAGTCGAGGGTTAGTAGCAGCTTCCTAATGTTGCTAATTTCGTGTTGCCTCACAATCCCCTATTTGGCTTCTCAGCTCTTCCACCACCTATGTAACCAATTCCCTGTACTGATTTCCCTCTATTTGAAACACCTGGGGAGAGTGACGTCCGTAGCATGGCAGAGTGAGTTCTCCCGGCAATCTCTCCCCTCCGCCATACAACAAAAAAGACATTCATACTCCAACAGAGGACATGCACACAACACAAAAGATGTCTGAGAGACCCACACAGCCACACGTCAGAGGGCGGAAAGGCTGGAGCCTCCCTCGGAGGTGGAACGGGGTAAAAGAAAACTCTGCTTCCTCCCCACAAGACTGTGATCCTGAACTGCATGCAGCCTCTGAGAGGGAAGGAAGCGGGGAGGGGACGCTTGTTTGTGGGAACATCAAAGATCCCTGAGGTCCCTCACAGACTCGGAGAAAGCCCCTACCAAAGTGAAAGCTAATGCAGGGGTGACTTCATCAAGCCAACACCCCAGGAGAGCAGACAGAGTAAGCCTGTGAGAGCATGCAGAAAGCACCCCTCCCCCCAACCTGCCCAGCACTGGCTCCAGCACCTGGCATCCCAGCAGAACACAGAGGGCTCAGAATATGCAGCTCTTGACCCCCACCCAGTGACCATAGGTGGTAACTGCAACCAAATAATACCAGAATGTGAAAGAACAAAGCCATGCCCTCTAGCAGTATCAAAAATTACATTAAACCTCCAGACCAGAGAGAAAATGACAAGTACTCAGAAATCAGTCCTGAAGACACAGAAATATGTAATCTAAATGATAGAGAATTCAAAACAGCTATCATCAAAAAACTGAAGTTAAAAGAGAATGCAGAGAAACAATTTAATGAGTTCAGGAACTACTTCATAAAAGAGATTGAAACTATAAAGAAGAATCAATCAGAAATATTGGAGACGAAAGACACAATCAATGAGATAAAACAAAATATAGATTCCCTGAATGCTAGAGTGGACATCACAGTGGAGAAAATCAGCATAATCAAGGATAGACATATTGAAATGCTCTAGATAGAGGAGGAGAGAGAACTAGGACTAAAATACCTGGAGTGGTTCCTGTTTCCCTGACTGAACTCTCATCCACATATTGGGTATGTCTGGATTTAAATGTGGATTTCAACACTTACATGTGAGTTTCAAGAGCCAAAGTATTTTTATTAATTCAACACCTATTGAACAAGGAAGCAACAAGCTGTTTTTGAGCTCCAACTATGTGCCTGCCATTGTGCTGGACACACAGGTGAGAGCTTCTCAGAGACTAAGGATCACACCAGTTACCCACAAAGCTTTCAAGAATAATTCACTTTGGTGCTTCCAGTTGAGGCCTCTAAGGTCTGCTTCCTTGGCCTCCTGGAGGCTGCAGCTTTCCTGACCTTTGTTCTCACAGTTTCTCAACATTCATCTAAGCTCTTATTCCTATATTAAACCACTTCACTCCCAAATTATTTAGAATGGCTCTGTTTTATTGATCAACCCCAGACTAACATACAATATAAGTGTATTTTAAGTGCACTGTGTCAAAACCTAGCTAAACAGTCTGCCATCTGAAATTTCAGGTGTCTTTATATGACATTTCATCTTATCTCAAAGTAATATTATTGAAGCATATACTCTAAATTGTCCAGCTCAATATCATTCCAAGCCTTTCTTAGTTGTCTTCTTGTACTATAAAGTCAGGACAGCTGAGATCTCACTTCTCAGACTCTCTGACATCTAGGGGTGGCCACGTGACTCAGTGCTTCCCAATTAAACACAAGTAAAAGTCAGCTGGTGCTCCTTTCCCTCTTTCTTCTGCCTCTTGTCTGGATCTTATGCAGTACTCAAGTGAAAAAGCCATTGGTTATGACAGTATAACAGGAAGGGAAAAAGAATTTTATTCCTTGATGGTATCCTCCAGTTGCTTTCTTCCAGATTTTTGAAGCATTAGACAAATAATCACATTAATTTTTTAAGCCACTGTTTCTCAGCATTTCTGGGATTTTCAGCCAAATGCAATCCCTAACTGGTACAATTACATATAGAGAAGAAATGTGCTTTTTTAAAAATCAGATTATCTTAAATTTATTGAGTCTCAAAATACACTCCCTGCTGGGTAAAAGCTATGTGGGTCTTCTAATTTCTCCATTGTAATCATTATTTAGAACAATGTGTCTTTACTAAGCATGAAAATAACTTTCTTTGCAGTTGGAGTTTACTTTACAAAATAAAGATGTTGCTAGTAAAGTCAACTGAGAATTTAATTATATTTTAATGTACACCAGAAAGAGTAACTATTTAAAGTAAACTGTTGGTGAACATTTTTATAATGAAAACACTATTTTATCTTAAATCCAAATGTCCAAATATCAGATTAGCTTAATGTGGGACCTGAATATATGACTCTATTTTATAAATTTTCATATTGAGCTAAGAATTAAATAGAAATATGTTTTCTTCATAAAGGAATATCACACAGGTAGGTATATATGGAGGTGTCCAAAGTCTACAGCAGAATAGATTTTCCAACCTTAGAGGCTTCTCAAGCGAAGAGGCAGATGTCATGTGCTGCTGGATGCTCCTAAGTGCCACTAGGAAGCAACGATTTCTCCTTCTTTGGTTTGGCCATCTCAGTGAATACAGCCTATAGAACTGGTAGGGATAGTGCTGTTGGCATCTCAGAAAGAATTCTTCTTTGATCTTCTATATCCCACTTCCCTAGCATTCATTCCTCTTCTTGATAAGCCAGCAATCTGCTCCTTGATAACATCTTTTACACTGAAGACTTTGCCCAAATGATATGCATCCTGTCTCAAAAACACAAAGTCCTTCTCCACAAGGCCCTACAGGGGAAAATATAAAAGAAGGAAAAATTAAACCAAAAGTACAAAGTAATTTCCCCTAATACGAGACTCCGGTCCAGTGCCCATTGTTTCATACTTGGACCACTGCCAAACTCTTTACTTGGTCTTTTTAAATCCAGACTCTTTCCTTCATTATTTTAGTCATCACATCATTCTCAAATGAATGTTATTTAAATGCTACTTTCATCAAGATCAGTTTGTTCAAAAGTTTTCTGAAGCTCCCTGTGATCAACCACACCAAACTTCAACTCTTCTATCTGGTTTTCAAAGCTCTTAATAATGGCATTCCTCCTTCTGACCTAGCCAAATTTTACTTCCTTGTCTAGCCAAATATACATTTGTCTCTCATATCATTTTGTATGCTTTGGTTTGCAAATAAAAAACGAAACTCCACACAGTTCCATCGGCTTTATTAGTTGAAGAAATTTGGAGAAACAGAAATTACAGGATTGATTAATTCAGTGTCTTCACAACATTTTCAAGTACTGTGGTTTCCTCCTCTCCTCTCTAACATTCCAGGCCTATCAGTCCATCCTCAGCAGGGCGCTTGTGTTCATAATCCCTCTCCTATGCTCAAGACATCACATGCAACAGTGTATAGTGCAAGAAGAGAAGGCATTTCTGCCTCGTGTTCTCTTTTCAACAACAAGAAGAGCTTTTACAGAAGTCCCCACAATGTCCCCTCGTGACTCTCTGGCTACCATATCACATGCCCATGCCCAAGCTTGGCAAGTGGAGAAGGACCACCACAGCTATATAAAGGAGAGCAGACGCCTGAAAACATTGGGCTCTTTCCAGCCAGGAAGAAGAGGGAATGGCTGTACGACAGGCAACCGCAACATCTGCGCTATCTCAGCTTGTTTTTATCCCGACGGATCACCATCATTCCAATGTTTGTGCCTTTGTTCTTGCTTCCTACATCTTATGCCCTCCCTCCTCCTTTTCACCTATATAAATGCTTTCCATTCCTATAGATCACAGAGATGTAAGAAATAGGGTTTGACACTGAGAGGTCAGATGACCAAGGTCACATAGCCAGAAAGAGGTCAAGCTGGGATTAAAACTCAGAACTTTCTAACCACAGATGATGTGTGCCCCTTCCACCCTCTAAGGCCCACCTCAACTGTAAAATCTCGAGTTACCATACTATTTTCTCAATTTCGTTTTCAAGACGGCAACTTGATCCCAGGCAACTAACTTCTTTCTCTCAAAAATTCTCATTATAATAACCAAAGAAATAGACAATATGGGAAAATCTATATCAACCCTGGGTGGCATGTTGTGTAGATGGGACTGGATTAAGGATTTACCAATGGGCCAAGACATGGGGAATAATGGATGAGATTTCACAGAAGCTCCCAAGGTCAGAGCAGCTCTAAATAGGAACAGGTAAGCTATGAACCACATGGAAAAGAGAAACCTCAAACATTTCCAGAAGTACGCAAGTACTTGTACATGAGGCAGGGAGAGACTACTGGACATCACTGCCAGGGTTAGCTCAGTGAGACAAAGGGGCTCGGAAAAGCAAGGGCATTGCCCCAGCAGCCCGTTAACAAAGACAATCATGATCTTGGAAGAAATGGGGCAGGACCCACCATTTGCTACAACAAACATGAAGGAGAAAATACCTGGCCCAGAAGTTCGCTTCCCTGCCCCATGTCTGTCTCCTTTAAAAAACACTCTTTCTATTCCTTCCAGTCAAATGAAACCCCTATTTATCAAAGTAAAACAATAGAAAATATAAACTTTTCCTTGTGTCTTGCATTAAAATATTCAAAGTGGGACCCACGCCGTCTCTGGCATGTCAATCCCAGCAATGGTTAAGCATAGATATCAAGAAGAACGAATAGAAAAAACTTGATGGAGAAAGAGAGAGAGAGAGAATAGTTTGAAATATGGAGACCCTCTGAGGACTCACAACTAAAAAGTTAAGGGACTTATTTTAAAAAATAAAGGAGAACAACATAAAAATATGTCATTTGGATTTATAATAAAAATTGAAATGACACTTCATTTCTAACAACAGAACCACATAAGGTCAGGAAAGATTGCTTTCAGATGAAAAATATACTGCAGCCAGGTGAGCTATTGCAGAAACTAGAGATTTAGAACAGAAGTTTGAGAAATTTTCCCCAAACTCAGAAGAAACTGATAAAGAGAGAAATATCATGGGAGAATGTCGAGACATGGAGGATGAATCTAGGAGGCTACATATCTTAACTAAACCAGATGTCAGCCGGCCCCCTTGCTCCTTGAGGATCTAGGTATAATTGGCTTGGAACCTGCTATTTCCATGACCCAAGGAAGTCCAATGTAATGCCCTCAATTCCCGCTCATTAGGAATTTAAGCTCCCAGGGCTCCTCTGACCCCAATTTCCATATTTTGTCTCTTGCCACATTAAACTGGACAGGAATCAACCCCTTTACCAGCTACCACCAGAAGTCCACTCGGTAGTAGATTAGTATATTTGAGACTCATGATCATTTGCCTTTTCAATGCCTTCCTCCCCTTTTTCCTTCTCCCATCTCTGTTCCTCACCCTCTCCTTTCAAGATTGCTTTCATTCACTCATTCATTCAGTAAATTTCCGTTATGCTGGTAATACACCAGTGACCAAGACAGGCAGGTTCTTGCCCTCATGGAACTTACATCCTAATGAGGGATATAGAAGACAACTAACAAACATACAATGTCAGGTAGTGTATTAGTTTGCCAGGGCTGCCATAACAATGTACCACAGACTGGGTGGCTTCAAACAACAGAAATTTATTCTCCCACAGTTCTGGAGAGAACTAAAAGTCCGAAATCAAGATGTTGGCAAGGCCATGCTCCCTCTGAAAACTCTAAGGAACAATCCTTCCTTGCTTCTTCTAGCTTTTGGAGGCAGCCAGAAATCCTTGCCATTCCTTGCCTTGTGGCAGTATAACTAAAATCTCTGCCTCCAGCTTCGCATGGCCTTCTTCCATATATGTGTTTCCCCCAAAATTCACATGTCAAAGTCCTAATCCCAGTACCTCAGAATGTAACTGTTTTTGGAGACAGGGCCTTTAAAGAGGTAATTAAGGTTAAATGAGGTCACTGGAGTGGCCCCTAATCCAACAGGACTGGTGTCCACATAAGAATAGATTAGGACACAGACAAACAGAGGGAAGATCATGCGCAGACACAGGAAGAAGGAGGCCACCTACAAGCCAAGCAAAAAGACGTCAGAGGAAACCAACCCTGCCTACACCCTGATCTTGGACTTCCAGCCTCCAGAACTGTGAAGAAATAACTTTCTATTGTTTAAGCCACCCGGTCTGTAGGATTTGTTACGGCAGTCCTAGAAAACTAACATAGATTTCAACATATATTGTGAGGGTACACAATTCAATCCACAATAGGTAGTGATAAATGCTACGAAAACCAATAAAACAGAGGAGGAGGATAGTGACAGGGAAGGGGTGGGCAGAGGAACACAGCTCTCTACCACCTCTAATCTGAAATTTGCTTACCCCAAACTATCAAGGTATGCAGCAGAACAAGAAGCTCTTTATATAACTGGATCTACTTGCCTTGGAAGGTAATTGAAAAAACAGCAATAAGTTGTGTTACATTACATGAATAATTATTGAGCACTTACTGTCAGGCACTGTGCCAAATTTTAATCACATGATCTCAATTTATCCTTATAACAACCCTATGCATGGAGTACTATTATTTTCTCCATTTTACAGATAAGGAAACAGAGGCTTAAGAGGGTCAAATGGCTTACCCAAGTCCAAATAGCTAGAACCTGGACCTTCTGACTCCAAAGTACTCTTCTCAACCACTGTAACACACCACCTCCTCTTTATATATAGATTGTAAATGAGGACTTGTTACATGGAACTGCTCTTTGCAGTAAAGGATTTCTTTCAAATATCAGAGTTCTATGTAACTGCATATCAGACATGTGGATGACATCACAGCTCTCCTCGTTTTCTGTTTTCAAATCTGAAAGGAATTAATGGCAACATTTAGTGTCCTTTCTTATATTATGAATCAATTTCTTTTAGCCATGCAGAAAGACTCAACAACCCATGTATTCTCAAAGTCAAAGGTAGGTCTTCACCAAAGCCAAGCTCTTTTTCAGTTACTTTGGCCTCCTGTGACAAAGTGATCCCAGACACAAGTCCTCACCACACTCTATAAACGCACTGAGGAGCTGTAAAGGTATCAATGAAGGCAGATACCTCCAAAGAAAGGATTTCAATAATCAACCCCATGCACCCCAAAATAGATGAGGCAGCTTAGACGGAAATAGAAACCCTAAAATTGCAGCTCTCCTAGGGGATTCTTCAGCTGATTGCATTCCTGTGCCACTGAGGAGGACTAAAGCAGACCAGGAAATACTAAAATCCCTGACTCAGCAGGTGTCCTTCAGGAAACCCAAAGCTGGGTCTTCTAAAGGAAGACAGTCCCTCCAGAAACAAGACAAAACAGAAATCTTATACCAAAGACATGGAAAACAGCATAAATCCTATACACCATGAAAAATAATTAAAACAAAGGGAAAGGAAAATACAGGCAGAGCAGGTCATGCCGTGAAGTGATGGAGCACCAGTCACAGTTTCAAACTGGAGACTAGGATGAGGGACCCCCATTCCCAACCCTTCCACTGAGTAACATTTACAGCTATTACTTTCTTGCTGTTTGTAGCAAGCCTTTATAGATGTCTTGAGAATACATCCAATATAGAAATGGGGAGTGTTGTTTTGGCTTTCTTACCACTATGCTATTGATATTTTAGGAGAGTAATTGAACTTCTCAGTACTAACTTGTTTTCTCCGTGAACTAGTATCCCCCAAAGATAAGTGAGTTTCAGGGCATACACGAAAGTAACTATAAATCCAGTGCCTAAATGGCATTTGTAGTTTATCAGCCTTTGAGAGAGAAGGAGCCAGCCTAGCTTCAAAGCATTTCCTCTAGTTTAAATCTGTACTTGCCTCATCTTACACACACGCATGCACATCTTGCAATTTGGCACTTTTTAAGAACGAGGACAAAAAAGGGGATTTATTTTTGCAAACTAACAAGTGCTATTTCTCCAAGAGAACTGCTATGATCTGTTTGCTTGCATTGAAAAGTTACTTTCATCCCACACAGTCCAGCTGTTATTCTCAGGTTGCTGAAATAATGAGCAACATTAAATAACAGAGTTGAAATCAGCCACCAAGACTCATGACCACATTTGGTCTTGCGCAAATTAGAGCCTCATTCGGAACAGTGGTATTCCTTTTAGCCAGTGCCCCCACCCTCTAGCACCCACAGTGCCCCCCTTTCAGCACTATCAGGTTATTAGGGCAGCTGGGAGAAGCATGGGTCAGTGTTCCCCCTAGAACTAACTGCCAGTAGAAAAAATAAGTCTTAGTCTTATATCTCCCTGATGTTTTCCTTCATGCCTCAGCTGCAAAGTGGCCAATGTCTGAGCTAATGAAACAGCACTTCTTACACACTACACTTTTCATCCAGACAGACCACTGTGAAGAGTCTCACCCTCCTCTAGCCATGTGACCAATTCTCTTGTCACAGTGAGTTTACTGCCTTCATTCAGCAGCTGTATCTTAAGTGCCTATCAGGTGGCAGGCCCTATTATCACGTTATGGTCATCCCTAATCATGTGGTCCCTGAACGTCAGAGAGCCGACCGTTTGGTAGGAGACATGGCCAGCTAGACAAGCAACTACAACAACGGAGACTGGTGAACAAGGTAAGGGTGGCCATGGAAGCACATACCCAGGGAGCTAACCTCTTCTACCTAATTGTAGAAGAGGCTTCCTAGAGGAAGTGCATCTAAATTGAGACCTGAAGGATGAGCAGGAATCACTGGACAAAGGTGGCAGGAGGAGTGTTCCAGGCAGGGGTAATGACACAGGTAAAAGTTCAGACGAGAAGGAGAGCATGGTAGGGCGCAGTAATTGAAAGAAGGTCAAAACGTCTGATGCATGGAGTTAAAAGGAGCCATGGTTTCCTACACCTCCTTGAACAGCTCATTCTCCCACTCTCCATAGCATTAGTTTCCTCAAACTTCAGACTGTCCCCTAATCCAACACTTATTACCTCCCCCTTAACTCTCAGAACATGATACCACCTACTATTTAATATACAAAATAGAGGTCACCAGACAGGAGCTCCCTCAATTTCTGCTATCAAACATAAAAACCTACATAAATCTGTGTCCATCTTGAGTGCTCTCCCCAGCCTGACCCTTTTATATGGTTGAGGCTGCCTCCCATGTAAGGCCAATTCCTTGAAACTTTGGATCCCATTTTCCTCTGGCCTTCCCTAGAAACTTACTTTTTCATTATTCCTTCTTTCTCTTATATATTCAACCTCCTCCCTTAGATCATTCCCATAAGTTTTAAACATGCTCAAGTTTCTCCCATTTAAAAAAAATACTTCCTTCCATCCCATATCTCAGAGTACATAGTGACTTATCTCTATCTCCTGCTTCAGAGCAAAACTTCTCCTGAGAGTTGCCCATTACCCTGATCTCCATCTGTTCACCTCCTAGTCATTCTCCAATTCATCCTAACCCGGTTACCACTTCTCCACTCCACCATAGGGGCTGGTACTAAAGTTACCAATGACACCCACGTTGCTAAACTCAAAGGGGAGATTTTTCACTCTTCATTTTCTTTGATATCAAGAACATTTGACGCTGTAACACAATTTGTCTTAATACTCCCTGTTCTTGGCTTCCACAACAGATCCCCTTCTCCAGTTTTCCTCTTATATTTCTGTTCATTCCTCCTAAGTCTCCTTGTCATAGTTTATCCTCTACCAAGCTGTTAATGTCTGAGTTCTTCAAGACATGGTTTTGGACACTCTTTTCTTCCCAGTACTCTCTATGTAAAATAATAACCATGACTTCACCATCTTTATGTAGATAATTCATAAATTTGTGTCTCCAGCCTAAAGCTCCCCTGTAGGTTCTAAAGCTGTATATATGTATACATCTGCCTACTTGACATTTCGCTTAGTTATCTCAAATGCACCTCAAGCTCTACACGTCCAAAACTGAACTCATAACCTCCCATGCCCTTCCTTCTACACACAAACACACACTCAAACAGGGTCCTCTTCAAGCATTTCCTATCTCAGCAAATGGTACTACCATCCATCTGTTTTCTCTAATCAGAATTATAGGAATCACCTTTTACATTTCCCCTTCATTCCCTGCTTCCAACTTATTGGTGAATCCAATTAATTTTCCCTCCAACACGTCTCTTGAAACCATAACTTTCCCATCATTTCAGCTGCCACCTTCCTAATCCAAGTTATCACCATTTGTTAACTAGACTATTATAGTGACCTACACATTAACCTCACTGCATCCCCTCTTACCTTGCTCTATAGATTGATCTTTTCAAAACACAAAACACAAATCAGGACTTCTGGTGCTGGCCAAGTTGCAATAAGCCCACTACAGTCCCTCTCTCCCAATGATTAGAACTAAATACTTGTAATACAGTGATTACAACTAAACACTCTGAATACAAAAGGTAATTTCCTGGGGGCCGGCCCTGTGGCCGAGTGGCTAAGTTCGTGTGCTCCACTTCAGCATCCCAGGGTTTGCCGGTTTGGATCCTGGTCGTGGACATGGCACCGCTCATCAAGCCATGCTGTGGTGGCATCCCACATAGAAGAACTAGAATGACTTACAACTAGGATACACAATTATGTACTGGGGTTTTGGAGAGGGAAAAAACGGCAACTTCCTGAGGACTCCGCAAAGTAAACAACAGCAAGAAAATTTAGGAGAGAAGTCAAAATTTAAAGCAGTAGCCCATACGGTAGTGAGTTTTCCACATATCTTTCCCTCTTACCTCCAGCTTTGATACCGATTACAAAACTGTGCAGTGGATCCAGGCAGCAAAACCTCTGAGAGAAACCCCATATTCCTCATCAGAGGTTCAGGAAAAGGGGTGCTTGCAAGTGGAAGAGTGTAAGAGAATTCCTTTTTTCTTTTTTTTCTCTCCTTGCCTTTCTCTGTGGAGGACGTCAGTAATGGAACTATGCACTGGCAACACAGACAGCCAAAAGTCTGAGAGAAGCTCTGTCTTTCTAAACAGAGGAATTAGCTTGGTTTCTCTCTCTCTCTCTCTCTCTCTCTCTCACCCTCTCTCTCTCATCACTTTGTCCGAACGGCAGTGATAGTCACACAAAAATGCATGGCAGCAGCACAGGAAATTAAAACTTCAAGAGAAATGCTATCTTTCTGGCAAAATGACCACGAAGAGGGACATCTGAGATCCATACAATACAGTAACAATTCTGGAAAGGAAAGAGCTGGAGAATGGGATCCCTTAACTTTGTGTGTAGACTTCTCAGCTCTGCATGTGTGGGACAGACCCAAAGCAGCTAGGATGCAGACGAAGTGAACATTATCAATCAACTTGACCTAACTGACATTTATAAAGCACTCCACCCAAAAACAGAAGATACTACTGTACAGCCATTGGAATGGTTACAATAAGAAGCTCCTTGACATTGGTCTTGGCAATGATTTTTTGGATGTGACACCAAAACTACAAGCAACAAAGCAAAAATAACCGAGTGGGATTGTATCAAACTAAAAAGTTTCTATGCAGCAAAAGCAACAATCAACAAAATGAAGAGGCAACCTATGGGAGAAGATATTTCCAAACCATCTATCAGATAAGGGGTTAATATCCAAAATATATAAGGAACTCCTAGAACTCAATACCATGCCAAAAAGACATAATCTGATAAAAAATGGGCAGAGGACCTGAATAGATGTTTTTCCAAAGAAGACATACAAATGGCCAATAGGAATAGGAAAAGATACTCAACATCACTAATGATCAGGGAAATGCAAATCAAAACCACAATGAGATATCACCTCATACCTATGTGGATGGCTATTATCAAAAAGACTAAGAGAACAAATGTTCGTGAGGATGTGGAGAAGAGGGACCCCTTGTGCACTGTTTGTGGGACTGTAAATTGGTGCAGCCACTATGGAAAACAGTATGGAAGTTCCTCAAAAAATTACAAATACAACTAACATATGATCCAGCAATCCCACTCCTGGATATATATCTGAAGGAAATGAAATCGCTATCTCAAAGAGAAATCTGCACCTCATGTTCACTGGCAGCCTTATTCACAATAGCCAAGGCATCGAAACAACCTGAATGTTCATCAATGGATGAGTGGATAACCAAAATGTAGCATATTATTATTCAACCATAAAAAGAAGGAAATCCTGCAATTTGTGACAATGCAGACGGACCTTGAGGGTATTATGCTAAGTGAAATAAGTCAGACTGAGATAGACAAATACTGTAGGATATCACTTATATGTGGAATCTAAAAAAAGCTGAACTCATAAAAGTGGAGAGTAATGGTGGTTGCCAAGGGCTGGAGGATACAGGAAATGGGGAGACATCGGTCAAAGGGTACAAATTTCCAGTTGTAAGATGAATAAGTTTTGGGGGTCTAATACATAGCATGGTGACTATTGTTAATAATACTGTACCATATACTTGAAAGTTGCTAACAGAGCAGATCTTAAATGTTCTCACTACAAAAAAAATAGTAGCTATATGAGCTGATGGATGTGTTAACTAACCTTATTGTGGTAATCATTTTGCAATGCATATGTATATCAAATCATCACGTTGTATACCTTAAACTTATACAACGTTATATGTCAATTAGATCTCAATAAAACTGGGGGGATGAAGAATGACTAAAACAAAAAAAATGACAATACCAAGTACTAGTAAGGAGGCAAGCAACTGGAACTCATGTATTGCTAATGGGAATGCAAAATGGTACCACCACTCTGGAAAACAGTTTGGCAGCTTCATAGAAACATACACTTACTGTAACTTCTCTAGTTTAGGAGCAGGAGTGGGGATGAGTGAGGCTTGGAAAAAGACATGACAGGTACTGGTCAAAGAGGCCAGAGGTTTAGGGTGTTTATGAATGTTTTGAAGCAGCTGAGTCTAGATGAACAAGGAGCCAAGTGTAAACAGAAGGGAATAAGAGACCAGATGAAGAGCACATTCCACAAATGTAGGAAAGTGAAGGAATTTACAGTTGAGGTGAGGTCTGAGGGATCAAAATCAAGATCTTTGAGTTGACCAGGTCTTAAGATGATAAGGTCGAAGGTGTATCTGGATTTCGTCCCAATTCCCAAAGAGATACAGTGTGTTGCTATTAAGTTGTGAAGACTTAAAGTTGCTTAGCAGGGCATTTTCTTAAGAGAATTAGTGTGACTAGTTCCTGCATATAGCTACAAATTATAATTTCCTTGGCAGTCTTTATCCCATTTATTTCCTACCCTAATTTCCATTTTGTGTATGGAAGTCATCCTAAATATTTATTGCAGACTCATCATTAAAAATATATAGTATCTTCAATATATTTATTTTATTTATAAATAATATAGGTATATAACTGAAAATGTCATATACGTCACAACTTTCCCAAAAATAGAAATTATTTAAAAAGAAATAAACATCATAAAAACAATATTTTGAAGTAATTTTCATGTCATTTCTTAATGGTACCAGAAACCTCTTTCTCACCCAGAAATATCATGCTATCACTGTTCTAGGAAGAGTAATGTGATTGAATATGCTTGATCTTTTAAAATCTTAGTTCAACACCCTCTAATGTAGCAATTTGAAGTTTGGGTTCTAAGTTCAGTTTGTTACAATTCTTAGTTTTAATAATGCTGTAACTGAAAAAGACATATCACAAAACTATGTACTTCCAAATGGAAAAAACACATCATTGCCCATGCTTAGCAAATCATGATACTTGCTTTCTATTCCCAATAACCATTCACATTTGCCATTTGGGGGCAAATAGGCCAGTAAATTTCCATCTTCCTTAAGGCTCATCAGTTATTCTTGCAAACTAATCAGAATGTGCCCTTTTTTTTTTTTTTTTTGCTGAGGAAAATTCACCTTGAGCTGACATCTGTGACCAATCTTCCTCTTTTTGCTTGAGGAAGATTCGCCCTGAGCTAACATCTGTGCCAATCTTCCTCTGTTTTGTCTGTGGGTCGCCACCACAGCATGGCCACCAACAAGCAGTATAGGTCCACACCTGGGAACCAAACCTGGGCTGCTGAAGCGAAGCATGCCAAACTTAACCACTAGGTCATGGGGCCGGCCCCAGAATGTGCTGAATTTTTAAATCTTTAACAAACTTTTTCAAATCCCACCCAAATTCTTTTTTGAAGTTTTTCAGGTGTTAGAAAATTTCAACGTGTATGTGTGTGTGTTTGTGTGAGAGAGAGAATTACATGTGACACTGGTTTTCAGTGACAAAACTGTCATGAGGAAAGAAACATTCCCAAACATCTGTTCCTAAAATGCACTCTCCATTACACAAGTTTCTTTCGAAAATCAGTTACTTTCTCACATAGTGTTAAAACATCAACTTCATATTGAAGATATACATTGTGTGTGTGTGCTTGTGTGTGAATAAATACTAGGAAGTATTCTACTGTCAGATCTGATTAGGCATCATTGCTCATACCCAACAATGCAGCTAAGGAAGAACTCACACAAGGGATAGAAGAGTCAGCTCTGCCATTTTCTTGTGGTTCACCTGTATGTGCATTCTGAGTAGTCTCATAATCCTCAATTCCTTGGCAAAATTCCTTCTCCATTTGGAAACCAACAGATTAGTTAATCTATAATATAGTTAATACAGATTGGATATAATCCAATCCATAAATCCACTAAATGGGGCGCAAATCAACTGAAAATACACAAAAGACTGAAACAACAAGTAAATGAGTCACCATCAAGCCCCTTTGGAATTCTCTCCCAGATTCCGCTTGGCCAAACAGAACCCATAGTCATCTCATATGTAAACTGAATGGATGCATCTATGTCAACTTGTATATTAAATAATAACAAAGCCTAATTTCTTTCTTATTTTTATATAAAAGTAAAAAGAAATAGAAACTACATTTTTACTCTACACCACCCTCTGTGGCACACACATTCCACTATGGAGAGATTCACGAAATATATCACAGCAAATCCATTTAAGGAAAGATTTTACAACAAATAAAACAATGTGATAGAATAATAATTATATATGGGGAAAGACAATATACTATTTGAATGAAAAGCAGTTTACCAAGGGTATTTTTCATACAGGTGGGAGAGAAGAAATATGTTTAGATATGGGTGAATGCAGCAAACAAAAGTTACTATAGGCATATACACCAAAAATTGGCAGCAATTACCTCTGGATGGTAAGAACATGGGTAATTTCTATTTCCCTGCATTGTTTTTTATATTTCCCAAAATGTCTTCAATCATTCTGCAATCAGAGGAAGACATTACTTTTTTTTCTATTTTTACAAGAAGTATGTCTTACTTTGCTATTTCAAAACAAGATTGTTATGAAATATGATGACGTACAAACAATGTTCATTCCATTCATTCATCAAAGGGTTGATAGTCCACTGTGTATCAGGCACTGCTTGAGACCACAAGGGACACAACAATGAATAGAAACAGACTCTGTCCCTGCCCTCATGAGGGAAAGGCAAACAATAATCGATAGATTAAAAATACAACAGTGGTGAATAGAGAGTATAGTGCTATAAAAACCCAAAAAGGGAGACCTAACCTATAACGACAAAAAAAAAGATATTGTAAGCACTGGTGGATGTCCAGATCTCTCACTTACAATATTTTAAATGAAAATGCTGTAATTTTTCATTCAAAACCAAATTGTAATAATCTGTGTGTTATTTGTGGTTTCTATTATTTATGTCTCTATTCCCTTATATTAGGATAACAAACAGTTGCTCAAACTTCCCAAAGCATCAGATAACGATCAACCTGAGGAAAGAGTACTTTGGCGAAATCAAAATTATTCTAAAACAATCTTTAAGCCCTCTCATGGTCTTTCCAATAGGTGAAAATCAAAAGTCAACTTTTAATCTAACCATAAGAAATGATGAGAAGACAGAAATCCTAACAGAAGTAAAAATTCTAGTGTGCCAATCCCTAGAGAAATGAATCCCATTTACCGTTTCCTTGGTTACCACTAAAAATTGGTGAAAGACATTTGGGAACAGTCAGATTTAATGGGAAAGATGAGACAAGACAAGACTGAACTTAGAATTAGACAGACATTGTCAATTTCATGGTCTTGCCCTTCCCAATTTATACATTTTCACCAACGCACAGATGTCTTAAAAGAAAGATGCACAAAAATTTGGCTTCCATATTGCACTCCCCAAATGCTAGACAACTATACATTAATACAGACTATTATTTCATCTGGTTTTCTAATATTGCTCTCCTAAGGCATTTTAGAGGGTCAGCGATTTTTCAATTCCTTAAATCATTTCTGCCAACACTGCTCTGCCATGTTCCTTTCCTTGATCAAAATGTAAATCTTCCCAAACATATTGATTTTATCGTCGTAAAAGCAGAGCATACGGTCAGGCATTTTGCAAGGCTCTAAGTCACACTGTATGATGAGAATTTTAAAGAAAGATGCCACCACTTTGCCCATCATTATCATTTCTCCCTTTTGGAGAAATGATAAGGTGCTGGGCAGTGTACCAGATCACACCTGGGATATACCAAAGGTACTACTGCCATTCTTTTAAGAAGACTTCATGATTAGAAGTCCATGAGACAGACAGCACTGTGACACTATGGACAACTGAGTTGCTGAATTTGGGAGCAGAATTGAATGTTGATTAATGTCGGTTTCTTCTTTGGGTGAAGAGAGATGATGCTAAAGTATCCTTTTTTCTGCCTTTCCCAGAAAGATGAGAGAAAAAGCAGCATGTTATAGTTAACGACTCTCTCAGTGCCATTACTCCTGGCCTAGCATCTGAGAGAGGTAAATGATTTCACTGATTAGAAAATGAATCTTGAAAATGCAAGAGCTGCACAGAATACTGGCCCAGAAACGTACAGGTATTTGAATGAATGCTGGAGAATAAATTCATTTAAAATCACCACTCAAGAAAATGCAGTATTAAAGATGTGTGTTTTGGTCCAATGATCATCACTGATAATATTACTAAATACTCTTTTATGGTACTGAATTCAAGAATAGTTTGGATATTGAAATAGGTACATTTTAAAAAATTAGAAATCTAGCTCAATTCACACCAATCCATAGGGATAGATATGGTTTATTTCTACAAATGAGCCTCTTTTTTGGTTGAGGAAGTCATATCTTAACAGTATAACAAAGTTGAAGAGAAGCTCTAAGAGTGAAACGTTGATAGTGATGGCCGTATCAACATTTCTGTAATATATTGGATGCGGTAATATGGGGACTTAGTTGCTCCCTGGGTATAAGATAGACATTTTGAGAGGTGCATTAACTTGTTCAGTCTACTAGTGTGCCATTTAGTAATTGTACCTCCAGGGCATTAAATAGCATTATAATGGTCAGGAACAAATTTAGGAAAATGGGAAATGCATTATCTGCTGTGCTGAGAGTAGTTCATTCGCCCCATGAAATCTGGCCCAATGATTATTTAATCCAGTGTGTTGTGAATTATTAATTTGGTACACAATATGTGTGCAGTATATACCTTTGTCTCTGGTGCACTGAGACAAATATTCTCTTTAGTAGACATTTCCATATACAACACCTAGGAAAGACATTAGACCACAAATATTGAACAAGAGATGGTTAGAACTAACGGATTTTGTTGCTATCTCATCTCTATCAGTCATCTTTGTGGAGGAAGCTACAGAATTATTTCCTCCAGATTCTTTTCTCATTCAGTGAGGACCTAGCCCCAAAGGATGAACTAGGTAAAAACATCTCCCAACAAACACGGCCACAAAGAAAATTCAGTGGGATCTCAGTAGCAGCTGTGCTGTTTGCCTTAATTAAAGTTATTACATATCCACTGAGACAGATGCCAAATCAGTTATTTCATGGTTTACTGATGAATGTCAAATAATATAAAACAAAGAAAATACAGCTCGGTTGAATAAAAAAGAGGACAGTGAGGTATAAGATTACAAATAAGAAATACATTTGCAACAGTCTTGATGCCAAAGTTATATGGGTCGCCAAGGATAGGGATTCAGATGAGAAAACCAAGGCTAGCAATGGAGTTGTAGAATCAGAATTCTAATACAAGATGGGGCCTCAGGGAGCTCCATTTTTAATCCCTACATTTATCAAACGAGAAAGCTGAGGCCCCGAGGGACAGAACTACTTGTTCGAAGTCACGTGGATTATCAGTTGCAGTGATATGATTAGAAGCCGAGAGTAGTTATGTCTTTTCCTCTTTAGCATTAAACAATGGCAATGAAATGAATAAATTGAGGAAACTGGTCCGTGGTCCTAGAGAAGCTGAGCTGTCCTTCTGATAGAGTTTGAAGACCTCAGACTCCTTCAAAGGCACCATCCCAAACCAGAAAAAGAAAAAAAATTATGTCCATAACACTCTCTATTTATATATAATCTTTAAAACACAATTCCAATGTGTTAGTAAATTTCTTGAAATGAACTCAACTTGTTGTGTGAGACAATGCAGTTTTATGGCTTTGTTGCTATAGTGTGTATTTAGCCCAGGAAAACAAAAAATAATGCTGTTCCATGAACAGAGCCACCAGATTGTACTATTTAATACTCCTGATAGATGATAGTCATTTTTTGCAAGTGGCATCTGGCCAAGATTGCAGGTCTCAAAGAGTGTCTCAACCGTGCTCAATCATTGCATCTCCCTCTATTAAAAAAACTGTATTGAGATTTCTAGAACCCACAGCAATCAATCTGCTTGATTAATGAATTTTTTTTAAAGCTTTTGTTTTCCTGGCACTGGCTCTCAAAAAAATTAGACGCTCATTTCCTCCTCCATTTGTGGTTGCTAGGAAAAAGACAGATTTGGTGATAAATATTTATTATCTTCCAATTCCTGTCTCCCTTATGGTGGGGTTATTGCTTTATTCAGTTCCAGAGCTAAGGAAAATGTCTGCCGTGTCATTAATAATAAACAAAGCTGCAGTGTGTGTGCTATAATGAATTAAGCTTATCTCAGCCCATCTGTGCATCACCATTCATAGGCATCTTGTCAAACGAAGGTTCTGCAGAATCCACAGGTCCTTGGTCCTCTCATTATGAAGGTAATCTGTGGGAGGAGGTGAGTTAGACTGTAAAATACTACATAAAGTGAGCAAGCTCTTTTCCCGAAGAAGTGTCTTGCAATGAAGCAAAATTCTAGCTGTTGTTGCCTCAGGATTGAGGGGAATAAAAAGGAAAAATCACCAAGGCTCATTTGATCTTGGAGAATCAACAGAGCAGCCTCCCTATGAAAATTAAGCAGCTGGAGAGGGGCAAGGATCAGTCTGGACTTGCTCACTTTTTCCATTTATTGGCCAATTCAGAACAGTTCCCTATATGTGCTGGTGAGCCTTTTCCAAACTGTTTCATAAAAATCTCACTAACAACATTTCTACTGTTTCCCTTCATTAATCGTTCTCTAGTAAACAACACTGTAAGTATTTATTGTTCTGACAATAAACCTCTGTCCCCTTCTAGAAAAAGGCTTCCACATATCCTTGACCTATTGCTAACATAACAGATGCCGCAAATCCGTACTTCTCAAACTTTAATGAGCATACGAACTGCCCAGGAATCTTGGGAAAATGCAGAGTCTGATTCAGTAGGTCTGAGATGGAACCTGAGATTCTGCATTTCTGGCAAGCCCTCAAGCGATGCCAATGCTGCTGTCTGCAGATCTCCCTTTGAGTAGCAAGACCCTAAATGAGTCATCTCTCCTCTTGGAACTTCAAGGTGTCAAGCAAAGACAATAAATTAAGAAGCCCACAAAAGCAAAGACATTTTAAAATATTTTGTCTATTTTAAAATAGATGAATTTGATGTTTTCATCCAGGGTTGCCTCTCAACGTGTTGTTTCTCTTTAAATTATAACACCCTATGACCGGACACACAGATAAGTTCCACAAACTAATGAAGTAAATATCATAGTACTCTTATGAATGGTACTGCTATAAGAGGGGTCTTTTACTGTTTGTTGTCAGTATGCCTTCTCATCTAGATCGTGAGCTCCCTAAAGCTACAAGAGACATCTACTATTCTGTCTTAACAGCCCCTCACTTAGCATGTTGTCAAATCCAATCCAATCAACATTACTGAATACCTACTGTACAATCGGCACCATACTGAGCACTGGAGATGCTGAAAGGAACAAGAAAACATCAACATGCTCTCAGGGAGTTTAGCAGTAAGTATAATATTCCCCTGAATCACTTAAATATAACATTGTTTGAAAGCTAAATAATGTCAACACTAGGCAGGCAAGATCATCTTATGACATAAAGGTAAATGTATTCATTTCCAATTCTTATATTTTAAATCCAAATCTTCTCCTTTGTAAACTCCATATAACTTTTTGAATTCCTTGGAAATTGGAAATAAACTTCAAGGACCATAACTTTTTTGTCAACTCAATGCTTTATCATGTCTTTTATACAGCAATAAGTGACAGCATTTCAACTGACCAGATGTAAACAAATGAGAAAAATGAAAATAACAAAAAATGTATTCTTAATTCCTGAGACAATTTGACAGCTCTAATACGGATGAATTCTATACCACTGGAGTGGAAAGCTTTCACAAACAAACAATCAAAAGAAAGATGTTTTCCTCTACTTGTTAGTTAGCAGTCCAGTCACATCAAGGTTAAAAATATAATTTCCATATTCCTTATCTAAGGGGACTCAATCAAGCAAGACTCCCTTCAACCCTCATTGGGACAAGAAGGAACAGATGTAAAAACATCTGCCCTGCTTCAAAATGATGAAAACACCACCGTGATGTCAAAGACAGCTCTGGGTCACTCCACAAAAGTCTCTAGTCTCAACATGAAAGTGTTTTATCGACTGTCATTGTGGTGAAAATCAAGAATGATACAGACTAACATTTTAATTATCAACTGAAAACCTAGCTATTGGTCTTCTCTGTTCCATCTCACAGCATTATCACTGATATCTCTAATTGAAGCTTCCTTATGTGCCTTTTGGGGGACTGAGAAAACGCTTGAAAACTTGACATTTTTGGTGCAGCAACAGTGACATCCAGTGGGTAGCAAGATTAACCCCAAAATTCTGTGTAAACTCAACGAATGAGGGTTAGGATATCCTAAAAAATGTTCTTGCTTATTCATGGTCACTTAGTATGAGAATCATACAATTTTAAGTCCCTTCGGATAACAATCTATTTTGTTGTTATAGTAGTTAACAGACAAAGCGAAGTTGCATCTTGTCTAACTGACCAAGACGTTGCTATAATTTCTTCCCAAGTCAATGCCACTCATTGCAGCAAGAGAAACTATTAGTCAGAAAAGTCTTATTAAATTAATTTTACAAATAACATTCTTTCAACATTTACCTAGATTCTCAGTAAGTTATTTAATTTGACCTGTTTTACCACCTGACTGCTTCCAATTACCAAACACTTCCTAAAATTCAAGTGGAGAAATGTAATTATTAGGCTTTCTTTATATATTTCCTTTATATATTTTTTCTTTATGTATATACTTATAAATATATTTATATAATATATATTTTAAATACATATATTTAAACTAAATTTGTACCTCTTGTTGAGTTGACGGCTAAGAGAACTACACAACACCAATACAATGTTCATGGATTTCCAGACTTTATTTCAGGAATCTGTTTCTATCACTACTTGATACCATTGTTCTCATTTCAGTTTTAAGTCACTAAATGTACTTCAGTCTAACCTCTGGCAAGTAGACACCACAGAAGTATAACAGCTTTGGAGAAAATAATTGCTCTCCAGATATGGATCCCTCAGGCTCAGTGGAAAGAAGTTAATTACCCAGACCCTGAGAACCTATCACAACAGACATCGATTTTGCTGAAACTCCTCTGAAAGTAGAACTAGATTTTAAGGTGTTTTGTGGAGGAGGAAAGAGATCAGTGAATTCAGTTCATTAGCCCAAATGGGCTCCCTTTGCAAGAAAGAAAGCAGAGGCTTTGAAACAAAATAAAGAGTACTCAGAAATTCATCCGTGTGCACTCCAAAAAGTGATCCATCGAAAAACAGGATCAGATTCACCGTATAGAAAAATCAAAATCTATACAGTTTCAAAAAGCAGCAGAAAGTCCATAGTTCCTGGGCTCTGCCATTAACACAACAGGTTTCATAAGGCATTGGAATAGCCCATCAAATCTTTTAGATGAACTAAATGACAGTGTACAATGTATACACAAAAAAAAAGTAAAGAAACTCAGAATAACACATGGAAACAAAAAATAAGAGGGTCACTCCTAAGACATTTAGTCTGCTACACCCACATTGTCCAATACGGCAGCCACCAGCTACCTGTGCCTATTGAGCACGTGGAATGTGGCCAGTCCAAATTGATATGTGTTGTAAATGTAAAATATATACCAGATTTTGAAGACTTAGGATGAAAAATAGAATATAAAATAACTCATTGCTAATCTGTATATTGATTACATGTTAAAATAACATAGTGGATGTATATGGCTAAATAAAACGTATTACCAAAATTATTTTAGGGGCCAGCCCCATAGCCAAGTGGTTAGGTTTACGCGCTCCGCTGCGGTGGCCCAGGGTTTCGCCAGTTCAAGTCCTGGGCACAGACACGGCACTGCTCATCAAGCCATGCTGAGGAGGCATCCCCCATGCCACAGCTAGAGGGACCCACAACTAGGGATACACAACTATGTACCAGGGGGCTTTGGGAGAAAAAGGAAAAATAAAATCTTTAAAAAAATTATTTTACCTCTTTATTCTTACTTTTTTAATCTATTAAAAAGATTAAACTTACATATGTGGTTTGCATTATATTTCTATTAGACAGTGCTTCTCTAAGAAAATATGCAAGAATTGACACATTGCTTCACATAAATATCTCCACCATCATTTTATGTGCTATTCCATCTTAATATATTTATCCACTCCTCAATTGTCCTGGCCTTCTCTCTTGCCTTTTCAAATTCACATACATGATTTAAATATATTTAAAATTAATGATTACAGTTTCTGCTACTATCCATTAGTCATATAGGCACAATATAAATAGAGAGGCATAATTCAGTGGTTAAACTTGCAGATTCTAAAACCAAACTGGTCAAATTTAACTCCCAGGTCTGCCTCGTACTAGCTGTATAACTATGGGCAAGTTATCAAAATCTCTTTGTGTCTCAGTTTCCTCAAATTGAAAATGAGCATAACAATAGGCTTATTAAGGGGATAAAACAAGTTAATATATTAAATCATTCCAGACAATGCCCAGCAATTAGAAAACATTATTATTAATTATACAGCTGATTTACTTTTTATAATTGACAGTTTAAAAGAGAACAATGAACATCTGATACCTTCAAATATTCTTGGAACTTTAAAGAAACATTAAATAGATATGCATTTAAAATTTCACCACACTCTTCAAATAATACGATTCATAGAGTAATCTTTCCTAAAGAAATTTGTCACTTACAACACTATTTCTTCTTTTTTTCCTTTTCCTTGTGAGCAAGATTTGCTCTGAGCTAACATCTGTTGCCAATCCTCCTCCTTTTTTGCTTGAGGAAGATTAGCCCTGAGCTAACATCTGTGCCAATCATCCTCTACTTTGTATGTGGGACGCCTCCACACCGCAGTGGGGATCTGAACCTGTGAACCCAGGCCACCGAAGCAGAGCGTGTGGAACTTTAACCACTTGGCCAGGGGAGCAGCTCTCTTTTTTTCTTTTTTAAGAAGACTCATAATGTATTTTCTTTAATCACTCTGTAATTTTTTCTTCTAAGTCCTACTTTCCTTTCCTTTGGTTAATCTCTTGTAACCGTGTTTTCCCCTCTCCATTATCCAGAATTCAAAGCTCAGTCATTTAGAATGTTCATTCTTCCATTTGGATCTAGAAAGCAGTTTTTTCCTATTCTTCCCCTTCCATTCCTAAAAATTCCTCCTTCCTAATCACATCTGCCATTCTTCAGACCTGGTCCAAGTTCCACATCTCCCACAAGGCCTTCTCCATCCGCGTCAGCCCGCATTATTTTTCTCCTTAAACTCTCACACTGTTGCCCATTCATTCATTCAATTAACGTTTATTGCCTGCCAACATCAAAGACTCAGGCTCCGGGGACACCAAAAAAACAAAACATGTATGTATTCCCATATTCATGGAAATTACAGTCTGAATGGGAAGACAGACATCAAATAAGCCTTCATAAGAGAGATGAGTGTCATGAGACACTTTCTTCACGTTCCTTCACTATCAAATGAGATGATAGCTATGGAAGCACTTTGTAAAGTACTTAATAATACAGAATTAGAAGCATAAATAATTGATTTTTCTGAGTTAAAAAAATAATGGCATGTTTAAGATGCAGTGCTAAAAATAAGAACTGGTCACAAAGCCAATGTGTATAGTATAATCCTATTTGGGGAAAAATTATCTATTTTACATAGATGTGTTGGCAGGCTATGCCACAAAATTTAACAATGATTACCCCTGGGTTTAGAACATGTGGAGATCTCTAGTTTCTTTTCTTCTTTTCTTTTTTTTTTTTTTTTTTTTGGCTTTGCTTACCTATAATTCCTCCCATAGCTATGTAAGATTTGTATAAAGAGAAATATTACTTTGAAGCATTGGCTAAATACGATTTTGTGATGTTTTGTTGTATTTTTATAACTTCATGCATTATATCATTTCTTTCTTTATGCTCGTACTCTGACACATATCAAAAGGGTAATTCTAAACACTGATTGGATTAGCTTCCTAGGGCTGCCATAGCAAACTACCACAAACTGAGTGGCTTAAACAATAGCAATGTATGGTCTCACAGTTCTGGAGGCTACAAGTCCACAATCAAGTGTCAGCAGGACCACGCTTCCTCCAAGGCTCTAGGGGAGAATCCATTCCATGCTTTCTCTTTGCTTCTGGTGTCACCAGCAATCCCTGGCATTCCTTGATTTGCAGCTGCATAGCTCTAATCTCTGCCTCCATCATTACATGGCGTTCTTCCTGGCAGTTCTTCTCCTCTGTGTCTTCACATTGTTTTCTTTAAAGACACCTGTCATATTGAATTAAGGGCCCATCCTAGTCCAGTATAATCTCACCTTAACCAATTATATCTGCAACGACCTTATTTCCAAATAAGGTCACATTCTGAGGTACTGGGGATTAACACTTAAACATATATTTTTGAGAGACACAATTCAACCCATAATACTGATCAAGGAATTTTGTTTTTAATTTTTATTTTAAAACCTACACATGTTAAATAAATTATGCTCTTAGTTGTTTATATGTCTCGCTTTTCAGAAATTGATATAGTAAATCACTTGAATAGGTCTAAACTCAGAACACCATTCCAGAAATGTTGCTACAATAGTGTAATTCATCATCTCTACATAATACATTGGGAAATTATCATCTATACAGAATGAGTCTGAAAACTAAAAGCCTCATGTATTTGAACCATTTATCAATGCCCTGCCAGGAACAGATACAGCTCTTCTGTCACTTGGGAAACTGAACATTTCATAATGCAACTCTTTGTGGATTCAAAATAGATTAACAAAACATTTTTTTCTTCTTTTACCAAGACTAGAATTTGCTGTTCAAACCCATACTAAAGTATCACAAGAAATAAAACACATTTTTTCTTTCATTTTATGCTCTACTCAGAAACTGTTTCTTGCAAAGAAAAAGTGGAGAACCACAACCCTTAAGTAATCAAGATGAGCTCTTGAAGAGCAAAAAGCTACTGAAGTCTAAAATGCAGTGGATCCACCACACTGTGAACAACTCCTAAGTGTATTTGAGCAATCTTTTGAAAAAGCACCTTTTCATGTACAGCTGATGATGATCATTCTCTGAAAAGGTGAAACCCCTATTAAAGAGATAGCATTTGAAAAGGTATAAAAAGCCAGAATAAAAATTGTCATGGCGTTGTTTCAAAAAGTAGTTACCATTCCCTTTTCCCAAAAGATAAAGTTTTCTCATGATGGCCTTGGTGACCTGTAAGTGATAATGCCAAGTGGTTAAGAAGTTTAATCCTAGGGCAGGTCTAACGGGTAAGACTTCAACTTGTTGGATTATTTCAGTGAGAATAATTATTATTATTATTTCTTACAATCACTAAGACTTAAACAGTCTTCAATAATAATGTATCAGTTAGCCACTGCCACAATAATGCTGCATAACAAACATCTACACAAATCTCAATGGCATTCAACAATAAGCATTTATATCTTGCTCGTGCATCTATGGGTGGTGGGCTTTTACTGACATAGGCTGGGTTTAGCCGTGATTTGAGGCTATGAGTTAGGCCTATGTCTGCTCCACATGTTCCTCCTCCTTGGACAAGAAGCTATCCAAAGCATATTCTTCTCATGGTGAAAGGCAGGAGTTTAAGAGGGGCAAAGTTAATTACATAAGCACATTTCAAATCTTTCCTTGCACCATACCCACTAACATCCCATTCACCAGAGCAAGTCACATGGCAAAGCCCAAAGTCAAGGGGCAGGGAAGAAGTTTCCGTCTCCCGTGAGGCCACGACAAAGAGATTGAAGAATTGAGACCAATGATCAATTCCACCACAAACAGCATAGGAATTTTATTACTAAACAAGATATACTCTTTTTGAAATATATGAAGCACATAAAGACCTATCCCTTGAAAGCATTTTGTCCACCAGGAAGCCACAAGATCAGGATGGCCTAGACCATTCTTAAAGATTATTTTGTTTAGTTCTATGAGTGTTAGTATAAATCAATAAAGAGTATCATGAAGGTATAATTTAATCTCTATTATTTTGTCTTGTTTCTTTATTTACATTGTTTATAAATCCTGTTGTCCCAAAAAGCATTTAATGATCTCTCTAAATTTATCCGGCTGACACACTCTTACTATTCATATTATCTACCAATATCCCTATTTAACTATTTGAAAGATCTTAATAATTGATTTGTGCAGAAAATAATAGTTTTTACATTAATCAGTAATTATTGTAGCATCTTACTCTTAGAATACCAAATATACATTTAAGTGTCAACTGATGACATAATTTAAATATATCAATATAGCTGTTATGAGTTGAATTGTGCCCCTAAAAAGATGTTAAGGTCCTAACCTTCACAACCTGTGAATGTGAGTTTATTTAGAAATAGGGTCTTTGCAGATGATCAAGTTTAACACGAGGTCATTAGAGTGGGCCTTAATTCAATATAACTGGTATCCTTATAAAACAGGAAAATTTGCACACAGGGACAAGCACTTGCAGAGAGAAAACAATGTGAAGACACAGGGAAAATGCCATCTGCAAGTCAAGAAGCACCTGAGGCTACCAGGAGTTAGGAGAGAAGCACAGAACAGATTCTCCCTCACAACTCTCAGAATGAACCAACCCTATCAACTCATTGATCTCAGACTTCTAGCCTCCATAACTGTGAGACAATAAACTTCTGTTGTTTAAGCCACCCAATGTGGGGTACTTTTTTATGACAGCCCCAAGAAACCAATAAATCCAATATAAGGAGATTCTATACTCTAAATGAAATAGAACACTAGATATTAATAATAAATTTAAATGATATACCTTTTTTATTTTACTGATATTATGTTCATATGTAATGATAACCTATATGACCACATGATCAGTGATGTCACACAAGTTCAGAGGCACCAGAAATGACAGTGAAGTAAGCATTTAGCTATTTGAACTTCAAAAGGCCAAAGACAAAGCCAATTTGGGACAAGCAGCGGAGCAGAAATTAAAAGCTAGTACATCCCTATTTATCACCATCCAAAATACTACATATTTCTACTTCTTTGTTTTGTGTATGGTCTGCCTCCCTGCTACTCCTATTAGAATGTAAGCATCATGAGGGTAGAAAATTTTTGTCTGCTTTGCACACCACTGTATCCCAAATGCTAGAACTATGCCTGGCACATAATAGGTACTTAATAATTATTTGTTCAAAGAATGAAATGAATCTCCAAACAAGAATCTAATAATTAAAATTCCTCTTCATCATGCTACAACTATTTTTTGTCGTATCTTCACTTCCTCCCTTGGGCAACAAATGATCTACACAGGCTTGAGTTTTGTCCTTCTCAGAGGAAACATGGAAACTCTATAACAAGAATACATGCTCATTTGCCAATTCCCCAATCATAAACTACAAAAGTAGGTCTACCATAAGGAAACCCCCAAGAGAGTCAATTATTTCAACACTGTTCTTAGCCTGCGATACTCCTGGGAGAGAAATTCTTTCAGATGGACAGCAAGAGCTGCATGGTAGAGTTGGAACTGTCAGGCCTTGAAGTCAGACTAACCTTGGTTAGAAGCTCACTGCTACCATTTAAAAATCTCTCTGATTTACAGGTTCCTCCCATGAAATGAAAGAATAATGCTTCCTTCATAGGGTGTTATACCATTAAACAAGATATAGCTAAAGACCCAGCATTATGCCTGGTAAGGTGAAAGATTCAGGCACAAATCTAAGGAGTGATGGTATTATAGCCAGTTGAAGGGAGGCCAGTTCTGTCAAGAAAAATATATGCCATCAATGGGTTCCTGAAAGTTTACTGTATGATTTCTGGCTTTATCTAAAACTGTTGTAAGCAGAATCATTGTAGTCTTCACAGTGAGAGCTATTTGCCTCAAAGGTCAAAGGAGAGTTGTTGTGTTTCTTCTCCAGTTTCTAGAGATTGCGTACAGATTGCTCTATGGTGAATGGTGGCATTAGCTGAAGCAGCATTTAGCAGTTCAACACATGGTTGAGTAAAGCCTGGGGGAGAATTAGATGATAACATTTCAAGGGGAAATTGCCAATGGACAAAAATAGCAAGAAGGCAGGGCAGCCTAGGGTTTAGCAGTAGAATTTTTAAAGAGGCAAAGCCACACAGTCCTGTTCTTTTCAGTAAGTATTCTCCTGAGAGCCAGCTCTTTACCTCCAATCAGTGCTATAAAGCTGAAGGCTTTGGCCTTTGAAAGCTAAAGCAATTGCTCAGAGACAAGCTGAACTAACTAACATTTAATTCTGTATTTGCCACTTCTTCCACTCAGACTCTATAGTGCAAACCCCATTCGATGCCAGAACCAAGGATTACACAAAGCTACATATGCAGATGCAGTGTTTACCACCATAAGAGGCTCCAGGAAGAAAAAGACCTGTTGACTAGAGCTCCCACTTTTGCCACCATAGAAATGAATCCTATAAATGGACAATAATTTGGAAGATGATTATCCAATCTGAGGATGATCCAAGCCTTCCCACTGCTCACTTTTGGAACTTTAATAATTTTGCAAGTCTTCACAGAGGTTATGCATTGGCCCAGAAAAATTAAATTCAAGTAAATAAATTCTGCTATTTATTAGCAGCTCCAAAGGGGTCTTTAATAGAAGTCATCCCTTAAATTTTTCTTCACTTCGTTTATGAATAGAGATATGACTGTCATCACCAAAAGTCAGATGTGACAATTTTATATTTGACTTTCTCTTGGCCCTTAGTGATTAGAAATGGTTCTAGGACCGAGCATTAAAGCAGCTGAGCTATTACCAACAAGATACAATTATTAAGTAGTTTAAGATTGGTGGCTTCAACATGTATGTGATTATGTAAGAGTGCAGCACCAATTTGGCTAAAGCCTCTCTCCCTCCCTCCCTGTCTGTCTCTCTCTCTGTCTGTCTTTCATTCTCTCTCTGTCTTTTGCAAGCTTCCAAGAATCCTACAGCAGAGAAGAAATTATTTCTGCCAACAACCAGAGTGAGCTTAGAAGTGGATTCTTCCACAGCTGAATCTCCAGATAAGAACACAGCACAATCAACACATTAATTGCAGCTTTGTGAGAGCCTGAGCAGAAGACCCCACAAAGTAGTGCCCAGACTCTTGACTTACAGAAACTGTGAGATAATAAATGTGTGTTGTTTGGAGATGCTAAAAAAAAAAAAGAGAGAGATTGATGGCTTCAGGATCCTTTTCCTCTAGCATCTCATTAAAAGAAATAGCCTAGGTAGTCTCTAGCACTGGCGTGGCACCTAGCAGATACTAAATGAATATTAGTTCACATTCACTAGTACACTTGTGTCCCTCTCCCCAAACCTATCATCAAGTCTTGTTCTCCACATCTACCCCTTCTGACAAATGCCCTTATTGCTTGAACACCTAGAAGGGCCACTGCCAGGGCTACTACTTTCTCATTCAATACTTCAGAAACTCACCTGGCTTATACATCACCTTTTGAGCATGGGTTCTTTGCTTTCTGAAGTACCACCAAGTAATACAATAAATTAATTTGCATTAAGGTGAAGATAGTAAAATCTTAGAAGCATGTGTAGAGGGTGTTAGCCCCTCTCAATGGCAATCGACATACCTAGTCGGTTCAAAGAGTTTCTTTGAATGGGAAAGGAGAACTGAGGAGAATTTGGATTAATTAAATCCACTAAAGTTTAAAGAATTACACATAACAATGTCTTAGAAATTAAATATATATTTCCTCAGTAAATTCATCGGTACTCTATACTCAAAGAAAACACAAATAACCAAAGTAGGACTTCCTCTTTCCAGTAACGGTATGCAAGGTTATTCGGATCAAACCACCTTTTCAAAACAGGTGAAAAAAAATGGACAAAATTGTTTTAAGCACCTTAAAAGCATCAAATTGCTCAAAGACTAAATTTTGGATGAAAGACTATCCAGAGAGATAAGGGTACTTCTGGAGCTCCAAAGCCACTTGTGCGCAAAGGATTTGCCTATACCACACTACACATTTGGTTCAGAGGGGACACAAATCAAGGCCGAGGGCCAGACAAGCATGGAAAGTCTTTTAGGAGAGGCTCCAGATATCAAGTTGTGGTCACAAAGGGCTACACTCTCCGATCCAAAATCAATCCCTGGTTCCCAAGACCAGGAAACTAAAGAGAAGTCTGCCTTGGCAGAGGAAAAAATGAATACGAAAATACTCCCTGAGACATTTGGCCACAGACAAGTCCTCAAATGGATTTGCACCTGGGTCAGCCAAAGAACCTGGTTTGAGATCATCTCTGATTGTTAATGTCTGCCAGAATCAATCCCTGGAGGAGGGCACATCCATCCCAAGCTTCAAAGAACCTCACAAATCATTTTCTGAGGTCAGGGACACATAAGCAGTCAATGACGACACGGGACAGAGGAAACAAAATAACATTAACTAGAAAAAGCATAAAAATAGACCACAGAGAGATATGCACAGACTTCAGATACTGTAATGGTCAAAAATCGATATTAAAATAGCAATGTTTAAAGAAATAAATAGCAAACTTGAAAAATCTACAAGGAACAGGATGTTAAAAAGCATAAGAGTAGGTAAAAAAACATTTTAAAATAAAAACTATGATTCTGAAATTAAAAACTCAATGGCTGTATTTGGCAGCAGATTGGACAAAGCAGAATAAAAACATGTGAACTGAAAGATATGTCAAAAGAAATTAAAGAGAATGAAACACAAAGAGAAAAGAATGAAAATAAAGAAAAGAGAGTAAGAGATATGGAAGATACAGTGAGGTCTAAAATATATTTGATCTAAGAAGAGAGGAGAGAGAATGAAGCAGAGGCAATATTTGAAGAAATATTAGCTGATAATTTCCCAAAACTGCTGACAGAATCAAATGCCCAGGGAATCTCAAACAGGACAAATAAAAAGAAGTCCACACCTAGACATATTAGAGTGAAATGGTAGAAAATCAAAAGTAAAGAGAAAAGAAATTTAAGCAACCGGAAGAAAGAATGGCAGTTATCCTTTAAAGGTTAGCAATTAGATCAAGAGTTATCTTCAACACTTGAAGCCAGAACACGGTGGAATGATATTTTCAATGTGACAAAAGAAAATAACTGCCCATCTAGGATTGTATACACTGGGAAGATATCCTTCAAGAATAAGGGTGAGGGGCTGGCCCCGTGGCGGAGTGGTTAGGTTCGTGCGCTCCGCTTTGGCGGCCCAGGGTTTCACTGGTTCGGATCCTGGGCGCAGACATGGCGCCGCTCGTCAGGCCATGCTGAGGCAGCATCCCACATGCCACAACTAGAAGGACCCACAGCTAAAGGTACACAACTATGTACCACGGGGCTTTGGGGAGAAAAAGGAAAAGTAAAATCTAAAAAAAAAAAAGAAGAAGGGTGAAATAAACACATTTTCAGACAAACAAAAACTGATAAAGTCTATCACCATGGACTTTTCTCTAAAGGAAACTTGAAAGGAAATACTCCAAAAGCAAAAGGAAAATGATTCCAAATGGAAGGTATATAATGAAAGAATGAAGATCAAAGCTGAATGGCAAATATGAGGGCTAATATAATTGAACACTGATTATATAAAACATTACCAACAAGTTCAAATGACACTTAGAGAAAAAAAGGAAGATTTACAAGTTTTAAATGCTTATATTAGAAACGAGGCAGGAAGACAGAGGAAAGACAAATACCATATGATTTCACTCATATGTGGAAGATAAACACATGGATAAAGAAAACAGATTAGTGGTGACCAGAGGGGAAGGGGTGGGGGGACGGTGAAAGGGGTAAAGGAGCACATATGTATGGTGACAGATAAAAACTAGACTACTGGTGATGAGCACAATGTAGTCTGTACAGAAACGATATGTAATAATGTACACCTGAAATTACACAATGTTATAAACCATTATGACCTCAATAAAATAACTTTAAAAAAAAAAGAAGAAAAGAGGCAGAACTGAAAATTAATAAACTAAGAGCATTCATAACAAGAATTTAGGGGGGCTGGCCCAGTGGCATAGTGATAAAGTTTGCATGCTCTGCTTCAGCAGCCCAGGGTTCACGGGTTTAGATCCAGGGTGTGGACCTACACCACTTGTCAAGCCACGCTGTGGCAGTGACCCACATACAAAATAGAGGAAGACTGGCACAGATTTTAGCTCAGGGACAATCTTCCTCAAGCAAAAAGAGGAAGATTGGCAACAGATGTTAGCTCAGGGCCAATCTTCCTCACCAAAAAATAAATAAAATTTTAAAAAGAAGTTAGGAAAAATACATCAAAATACAACCAAAGAAAGAAGGATGAAGGAAATAATAAAGAGAAGAAATTAATGAAACATAAAACAAATACGTAATAGACAGGAGCAATGAATTCAAAAGTTGACTTTTCAAAAGACTAATAAAATTGATAAACCCCTGGGGAGGGTGATCAAGTAAAAAGAAGACACGAATATCCAAAGTCATATATGAATAAGTGACCATGACAACAGATTCTAATGACATTTAAAAAAAAAAAGAAGAGGATATTAAGAACATTTGAGATTTAAATAAATAGGTAAATTCCTAGAAATATGTAACTTATCAAAATTGACTTCGGAAAGAGAAAATCTGAAAAGTTCTATAATAATTAAAGAACCTGAACCTGTAGTTAAAAACTTCTTACAAGAAAACTCCAGGCCCAGTTCTCTTCATTGGTGAGTTCTACAAAATATTCAATGAAGAAATATTCCAATCTCACACAAATTCTTCCAAAGAAAAGAGAATGAAGGAGCACTACCCCAACCTTATTTTATGAGACTAGAATAACCTGATAAAGAAAACATGTGAAAAAACCTCAGGCCAATTTCACTCAGGAACTCATGAAAATATTCCAAACAAAATATATCAAACTGAATCCAGCAGAATATGAAAAGGAATAATACAGTATGACCAAATTGAGTCAATTCACCTTCCTCCCCTCTCGCCTGCAACTCACATTCTAGCTACACTCAACAATTTGCAATTCTCTGACCACCACAAATATACCAGGCCTCTGTAGCTTTTGGATATGCTCTCTCTCTCTTATTCCCACCTGCTCAGCTATGGCATCTCCTCTATGACGCTTTTCCTAGCCCACTCACATAAAAGCAACCCCTCCTCCTCTGGCTTCTCCCATACCTGTGTACCCTTTTAGCATTGTATCTATAACACTTTCTTGCACATATTTATAAACTTGCTTGTCTCTGTCTTAATAAACTATAATCTCCCTGAGGGAAGAGAATATGTGTTCATCTCTGTGTCATTAAATATTTGTGTAAGTATATACAACTATGATCCCTCTTTCATAAAGGAAATGCCATGTTGCATTTATATGCCATTTAAAAATGACCAAAAGACATGCTAATCTTATTTACAACAGCCAAGATATGGAAATATTCTGTGCCCATTGACAGATGAATGGATAAAGAAAATGTGAGATTATATATATAAAATCATGCCCCTGGAGGGCATTATAGTAAGTGAAATAAGCCAGACAGAGAAAGACAAATACTATATGGTATCACTTATATGTAGAATCTAAAAAAAAAGTCACACTCAGAAACAGAGAGTAATGGTGGCTGCCAGGGGATGGCAGTTGGGAAAATGAGGCACAAACTTTCAGTTATGAGATGAATAAATTTCAGGGATCTGATGTACAGCATCGTGATCATAATTAATAATACTATATCGTATACTTGACATTTGCTAAGAGAGTAGATTTTAGGTGTTCTCACCAAAGAGAAACAAAGGTAACTATGTGAGGTGATAGAAGTGTTAATTAACTTGATTGTGGTAATCATTTCACAATGTATATCAAATCATCACATTGTACATTTTAAATATATACAATTTTATTTTTCAACTGAACCTCAATAAAGCTGGGGGGGGAAGACACGTTAACAATGGTTATCTTTGGGTGGTAGAGTTATGGGATATTTATTCTTTATTTCTAAAATTTCTGTGATTAACATGTATAGCTTTGGAAATAAAAAAAGACAAAAAAAGAACTGGCCAAAAAGTAAAAGATCAGTAAATCTTACTACATTAAAATTAAGAACTTCTGCTTATCAAAGATATAATAAAAACAGTAAAAAGGCAAGCCACAAAATGGGAGATAATATTTTGGCAACACACATGAAAGGAACTCCCACAAATCAATGAGGAAAGGAAAACAAACCAATAGTAAAATGGGCTTAAAAAAGAGGAACTGAAATGGCCAAAGAATGTACATATATATGTGTATATATATTTTACATGTACATATATACACATACTTTAATATGTATACATGAAAATGTGATTAAAGTCATCAGTAATTCAAGAAAAAGCAAATTAAGGCCCCAATGAGATATCACATCAGTTTGGCAAAAAATTTTAAGCCCTACAATAAGAAGTGTTTCAAGGATGCAGAGGAACAAGAATTCTCATACTCTACTGGTGAAAGTATAAATTGGTTCAACTGCTTTGGAAAACAGTTTGGCATTATCTAGTGACATGAAGAAATGTATACTTCTTTTTCTTTTTTTGAGGAAGATTAGCCCTGAGCTAACTGCTGCCAATCCTCCTCTTTTTGCTGAGGAAGCCTGGCCCTGAGCTAACATCCGTGCCCATCTGCCTCTACTTTATATGTGGGACGCCTACCACAGCATGGCTCGCCAAGCAGTGACATGTCCACACCCAGGATCCAAACCGGCAAACCCTGGGTCGCCGAAGTGGAATATGTGAACTTAATTGCTGCGCCACCGGGCCGGCCCCCTGCATACTTCTTTATATCAGGATATATATACAAGAATGTTCATTATTCATAATTGTCCCAAATAGAAATAACTGTCCATCAACAATAAAATGGATACATTAATTGTGGGATAGTCACACAATGGAATGTTACACAGCAGTGAAAATTCATGAATCAGAGCTACACACAAGAACATGAATGAATCTTAGAAACACAATGTTAAATAGCAAAAGCAAGACACAGAAAAACACATACAGTATGATTTCATTAAAATAAAGCTCAAAAACAGGCAAAACTATATTGTTTAGGGATAGCATACACAGATGATGAATATAAAGAAAATCAAGAGAGTGATTGCTGTTAAAAAAGCAGTATGATGGTCACATCTGATGGTGGCAGGAATGGGGTTATTGGTAGGAAGGGACGTCTGTGGGGCTCCTGAACTGCTGATAATATTTTATTTCTTTTTGTGGGTGGTGATTAACATGTATGTTTGCTTTATAAAAAGTATCAATATAAAAACATAATTAGACAAGTATAAATTGTACATAATTTCTATAAAATGCTTTTTAAAAACTACAAAAGGTCCTATGTGCTGACAAAAATTAACCATTCAAGGGGGCTGGCCCCATGGCCGAGTGGTTAAAGTTCCATGTACTCCACTTCAGAGGCCCAGGTTCACGGGTTTGGACACTGGGCGCCGACATACTCCACTCATCAGCCATGCTGTGGAGGCATCCCACATACAAAAAATAGAGGAGGATTGGCACAGATGTTAGCTCAGGGCTAACTTCCTCAAGCAAAAAGAAAAAAGAAATTAACCATTTAAAATTAAGAGATCTGGGGGCTAGCCAGGTGGTATAGCAGTTAAGTTGGCATGTTTCTGCTTTGGTGGCACAGGGTTCACAAGTTCGGATCCTGGATGCGGACATGGCACCGCTTGGCAGGCCACACTGTGGCAGGCTTTCCACATGTAAAGTAGAGGAAGATGGGCACGGATGTTAACTCAGGGCCAGTCTTCCTCAGCGAAAAGAGGAGGACGGCGGTAGATGTTAGCTCAGGGCTAAACTTTCTCAAAATAAATAAATAAATAAAATTAGAGACCTGATACCCCAGAGACCCAATAATAAATATAGAAGAGTGAATCCAAACAAAACTGATGTGAACCCAGGTGGCCTGAAAGCTTTGTAATCAGCACCTCTCCCCATTACTGCTCTCAATCCTGATCTCCTGAAAGAAGCCTTTGCCATCATTCTTGCAATTGCTAATTTCTTGCTTTAGAACATTTCAGCTAAAGCCTGGATTCATCTTTGCTTGGCTCTAGTTGCGTGTATGCAACAGGCAAAGAAACCCTATGTAAAATTTCCAAATTTAGGATCTTTTACCTATGGCCTGGATTGCCACAAAATCTGGTCATATCCTATTTGGAATATCACAGGCATGACAAAGCCCAATCCCTTTTTTAGTACGCAGGTGGCCCTGGTGATGAGAGGAACAGATTTGGAGATTTGTTTTATAAATATTGTAAATTTGTGATTGGAGATATAGATTGTAAAACCGGGATTGATAAAAACTCTGTCAAAATTTTTCCTATCAAAGAGTCAAGCTTGCTCTGGTACGTTCCCTGACTCAAGTAGTAGCCATGAGATGGGGCCCATAGAATCTCCTGAAATCTCTGAGTTAAACTCTCTCTGCCTCTTGGCATTCTCCTTTAGTCCAAAGGGGCCCAGCCAATCGACTGGCTGGGTTTCATTTACTTGAGCCTTACTGATAAGCTTCTCCAAGTCCTTTCTGCTTAGACTCAAAGATTTCAGAAATTAATCTGTGGATCCATTTAGTTTGGTCAGCACAGAGTACTAAAAGCATTTGAATTTTATTGCTTTTAACTGGAGCTCACCCTCTTGAGTTCATCACTTGGACCACCCGTCCCTATAATATGAATCAATATTAAATAGCTCCCTAGTCCCTTTGGCATTTGAGTTTGAGGACCACTTTAGGGGTGGTTGACCCAACTTATTTTCTGCTGTGAAAAAAAGTGGGGGGGGGGCGGCATTAGTTTTCTATGGCTGCTGTGACAAACTACCACAAACTTGGTGGTTTAGAAGAGAAATCTGCTCATGCATAGTTCTGGAGGCCAAAAGTCTGAAATTAGCATCACTGTGCTAAAATCAAGGCGTCAGCAGGACCACACACACCCCCCCCCCAGGTGCTCTAGGAGAGAGTCTGTTCCTTGTTCTTCCAGGTGCTGGTAGCTGCCAGCATTCCTTGGCTTGTGGCTGCATAATTCCCATCTCTGCCTCTGTCTTCACATTGCTTTCTCCCCTGTGTGTGTCAAATCTCCCTCTACCTCTCTTGCATAAGGACACTTGTGATGGCATTTAGAGACTACCTGAATAATCCAGGATTAACTCCTTATCTTAAAATCCTTAACATAATCACATCTGCAAAGACCCTTTTTCCAAATAAGGTAATATTTATAGGTTCCAGAGATTAGGATCTGATATCTCTGAGGCGCCATTCAGCCCCCTCCAAGGTCCAAATGTAAAATTCCACCCCACCCTGGTGACACTGTCTTGTTGCTGCTGAGTCTGCCAAAACAACACAACCAGTTTTCTTACAATCAGTCCATGAATCATCTACATTGTACCCATGAACCATCTTTCTTGACTTCCCAACTAGCAGTCTCCAAAAAGTCTTGATAGCGTATCTCTGTTGGAAAAGAAATGGAGCATGCTCCTCCAGTATATGATGTGTATTTATAAATCATGGGTGCCAATGTATCAGGGTATATATGATTATTATATTATCATATATATAAAAATGACAATTTTTTAAAGAGGGAAAAATAAATATAAATAGAATTACTACCATTTTCTTCCAATACCCAAATGAATCATTTTGCCAACTCTCTGAGGTACATACATCCCACTACCAAGGATGTTGTACATCCTTGCTCCCCAAAACTCCAAGGAGGAGCTTCAAGGCCTGTTGCTTAAGATAGGAAAGCTAAATGAGTCCTGGGCTTCCCACTCTAACTTCATCCACAGCAAGTCAGCTTGGATCTTTGTGACACATTTGGGGATTCTGCAAATGATTTCAATGGGAAAAATGTTCCTCTGCAAAAAAAAGGAAATTACAAAAAATAATAATAATAGGTCTGAAATCCACTTCTCTGGAGCACTCTCTTTTGGTGTGAGCCTCTGGGCGGCCTTTCGTGCAGGTGGCACATGACATCACTCAGCCCCAGCTGTTCCTTATTAACTCAGCCTCTCAGCGAAAGATACAGCCTTTTACAACTTGACTTTTTTAAGCAGACAGCCCATTTTGCAAATCAACCAAACACATTAAACCCAGTTAGACTGCCGCATTCCACAAATATAAATTTTTCAAAGAAGTCCTATGTCTTCACAGCCTCCATGAAGAAATGGATCAGTTTGAAGTTCTGAAGGACACCAGACTTGTGGAAAACCATCCCAAGGTTCTGTCACCCTAGAGGAGACGCCTGCCCAGCCAACTGCACCTCCAGGGGTCAAAGCTCAAGAATCACCCAGAAGCCTATAACCCTCATTGAGGCCTCAAAACCATTTCCAACATGAGCAGACTTTGTAAATATGTTCTTTGCCTGTTCGTAATGCCTAATTAGGCCCTGACCATGAGGCTAAGAGATGGAGAAGAAAAGCCAGGACTCCTGCAGGCTGCCACTTGAGTTCACAGCAAATGACAGGCAGCGTGTACAATCCAAGGGAAAGAATCTGACAGTCACACTTCAGTCTTTCAGCTACATTTTTTTTTTCACTTGGGAAGGTTGTAGCATCAATAGCGTCATCTTCTAATAGAAAGGACAACTACATATAATGCATAATTGCCAGTCTAAATGACTTGTTATTCTGACTGCCTGTTTTTAAATGTCTGTAATTGCTTTCAATGAGACTTGGAATAAATGATAAGTCAGCACAGACAATCACTGGTGGAGGCATAGCATGGCTTTGGAAAACTTAGTACAAATGATTTTGTCATGTCTCAATTTCCACCAATTCCTGATGATGATCACAAGGCAGTCATACTGCTTTACTGGGTAGTTCTTCCAACTGTGTCCCACTTAAGCAACAGAAGGAGTATAACATGTAGGTGTATAAAAGACAAGGCAGTCTATTTTCAAGGGCAATGAGCAGAAGCTGGCTAAGCCTGATAAATTTTAGTTTTACAGCATTTTAGTTCGTGCCAAATCCTGGCCTTTTCTGTAAAACAAAACAAAGTAAGGTAGAAGCACACCTCACCAAGAGTTATTGCCATCTCTCCAAATGAACTTTTTTTTCCCCTCCTATGCTTGTTTGCCAAGTCTTAAAATAACAAATCACTTCTTTATAACAAAATTGTCTCCCTGGAATAATAGGCTTCAGTGTGAGTTCTGATAGAGCAATAGCTCCTCTAAATGACAGCAAAGGCTTGCAGCAGGGATGCGAGGCACATCTATTTCAGGGCTTCCCATTAAAGAGAAAAGCATTTCGGTAAGAAATGAAGTCATTTCCTGACTCATTGGAATGCCATGTTTAAACCACAGTTTTCTGCCTAAGGATACAGAGGTTGGAAAAATGTGGCTGAGCCTAAAAGAGATGAATCATCCCTTAAGGATTCAGGAAACCAACTTTTCAAGGTCCTTCATACACTACTAAAAGATATTAGACAGGGAAAGAGGCATAGCGAGAGCATTCACCCATTCCCTCCAAAGTAAGAAGGTTTTCCATCCTACACACTTTGTTAAAGCCAGTTCCATAAAGGATCACTTTAAGTATGATTACACTTTTAAGTATAGACACAATAGAAACCGATCAATGTTCAGCCATAAACATCGAGAGATAGGCGAGAAGATGGGTTCAAAGCCTGTTGAGTTTGTATGTTTCCAAGATAAGTGAGTCAAAGTACCAAAAAAACTATTTTTGAAGGATGATACACAACAATTAAACAAAGACTCCAAGGGTTTATTTTACTAGAAAAAATTTTAATGTTCAGTCTTACTAGTAATCAAAGATAAATCCTACAATTTAAAATAACAATGAGATACCATTTTCACCTATGGAACTAGCAACAGTTGTCAAAAATAAAGGGGGCAGGGTGGTGGATATTACTCAGAGCTGGTGAGGGACTACAAATTGGCTCAACTCTCTGGAAGATGATTGGGTAACACTTAAAATCCTTTAAAATGTTCACACTCCTTAACACAATACTTCTGCTTCTAGGAGGCTATTTTTTCCTTTTTCTTTTTTTATTAAGATATAACATTGTTTAAGGTGCACAACATGTTGATTTGATACACTTATATATTGCGAAATGATTACCACCATACTGTTAGCTAACTCCTCCATCAGGTCACTTTATTACCATTTCTTTTTTAGGGTGAGAACATTTAAGATCTACTCCCTTAGGAACTTTCAAGTGTATGATACAGTATTGTTAACTATAATCATCATGTTGTACATTAGATCTCCAAAACTTATCCAACTCATAACTGGAAGTTTGTACCCTTTGACCAACATCTCCCCATTTCTCCCACCCCCCAGCCCCTGGTAACCAGGTAGAACACTGTGCTTCTATGAATTCGATTTTTTTAGATTCCATATGTAAGTGAGATCAGACAGTATTCGTGTTTCTCTCTCTGACTTATTTCACTTAGCATAATATCCTTAAGGTCTATCCATGTTGTCACAAATGGCAGGATTTCCTTCTTTCTCAGGGCTGAATAATATTCCATTGCATCATACACACACACACACACACACACACACACACATATATATATACCACATCTTCTTTATCCATTCATCTGGAGTCAATCTTAAAGCAATAATCTGATATGTGGATAAAGATATATTCACAAAACTATCACAGTATTATTTATAGTGGAAAACTCAAATAGCAACTTCAGTGACCAACAATAGGAGAATAACAATATTATTGTGGAACACTAATATGAAGGAACATTATACAACCAATTCAAACTATATTTGGGGATTACCTTTAATGATAAGGAGCTGTATCAATGAAAAAAAGCAGTATGGAAAACTATATATACAGGAAGAAAAAATTTCAAAGGAATTCCTAATTGGGTATGACTCTGGATAATGAGCTGGAAGAATCTTCCCCATTTCAAATATACTAGGTCATTATTGATGTCATATTGGTATATTTACACAGTGAACCTTTAAAACCCTGGTGGTATTTCTTGATGAACTTGAGTTGGTAAGTATCTGCATAAACTTCTCAAGGAACATTAGAGGTAAGCTATCTGCTAGTTGCCCCTGCCTCCAGGCCCCTGGAAGCCTACAGCCCATGAGAAGAGGGCAGTGTTGGGAGCAGCCAGTCTGCAGACTGGCCAATGGATTGTAGCCTCCCTTCCAGGAATATTTTTACCACACTGCAGTAGTGCCCTAGATGCCAAAACCCCACTGAATGGATGCTTATTGAGTCTTGGCTGATTTCTTACAAAATATTAAATATTGGATGGATATGGGAGGAGGGGTATCAGAGAAAGATATATAGAAACAGAGACCAAATCCAGAGAAAGAAGCAAATTGGGTAAAGAAGAAAGATCTAAGAAATGCAGTAGAAAAGAAAGAAGAGGGAAAGAAACAGAGAACAATGATTTCCTCAAAACTATTGGATTATAACAAATCATTTTACTAATTCAAAAAAATGAAATTAACACTTCAAAACATAACTCTAGAAAGTTGTATTTCCTAACAATGACTAAGATTTATTGACTCCTTTATATATATATATATCTTTCTATGTATCAGGCACTAGTAAATGAGTCAATACACATAGTGAGATTTTTACACTGACTCATTTAATCCATATCATTGCTTTATGGAATAGGTATTTCTATTGTTATCTTTTATAGAAGAGGAGAAGTGAGGCCCAGAGAGGTTAAATAATTTGTGCAAGCGCTCGCAGCTCTTAGGAGGAAGAGCAGGGATCTGGCCTCACGGCTTCTGGCTCCAGGTCTTCCTCGCTATAGTACAGCCTCTACCCATTCAAGCCACAATGATTCCTCCTTCTGAAGTCTGATAGTTCTTACCATCAGTTATGCATATTTAATATTGAATATGTACAGTTTTGCATGTTGGTTGCATTTCATCTTAGTACAACATGTCCTTCCAACCAGACTCTAAAACATTGAATGGAAGAACTGTAAATAATACTTCTCTATAATCCTCACAGTACTTAGCACTATCCTCCACTCATTAAAAAAGATTTAATTGGACCTTTGGCAAAGAGACAACTTTCAAAACAACTATTCCAATAATTTTGCAATCAAATAAACCCTACCAACATTCTTTGCTAAGAAGCAGTTGTCTTTTGAGATTGCTGGAAATTTGAGGGAAAAAAAGAAGTTAATGCTTTTTTGTCTCATTCTATTCCTTTTGACGGATGAAACCAAAAATAATCACTTCGCATCTCCAAAGTGCTCCGCCCCCGTGGAAGCAGAGGGAGAGTGAGCCATCGCTAGGACACAAATGCGTTCTGCTCAAAGCAATCAAATAAATCAAGCAACCCCCGAAATATAGTTAAAGCAAAGTGACTCAGACACAGTTCATGTTTTTAGTCACTTAGAATCCAAAGTTACTCTGAAACACGAATAGTTTTTAAAGCATTACTCATTTTGCTTCCTCTGATAAAACTAAAATAATCCAATACAATTATCTGAATGGTTATAATTTAAAGATTTAAAATACACGCTCAAAACCTAACATTTCAAATTAGTGCCACTCTTTAGGACAAACGCTAACTAATAATAATGATCTGGTATAAAAGTATCCTGGAGAAACTAATTTCCTACCATTCTCTTTTTATTAAGCTAATCTGAAAAAAAAATAGAGCATTCTTCCATGGGGCTGTCCTAGAGAAAGCACAGCACTGTAGAAACCATGCACCTAAAAAGTCATTACTCAAAATTAAAAGCTGTTTTCCTATCTCACTTAAGAAAGCACTTATTCCCACACTGGAAAATTAAATATGGTTCAAAAATTTTATTTAGAAATAATAGAGTTCCACCAAATCAATAAACTAAAACAATTTCTAAATGACCTTATCACTAGCTCAAGAATGACAAATACGTTTAATCATACATGCCAATTCCTACTGGTTGGTAGTAGAGACCCGGATACTGTGTTGAGAAAGATTCTGAGATCACATCCAAGAGAAAACATATTTGGATCAATTAGCAATCAGCAATGCATGTGCGCCAGTACCAAAAATTTGGGCCAACTGCCATAATTTATGACAAGTAAAATACCAACCCTCGATCTGAATGAGGGATGCGGACTAGGGATTTCAAAGGTGCTATTGGATTGTTTCATTCATTTTAAGAGAGAGAATTCATTACTAAGTAGCGCCCCAGATTTATGGTGCTCTAATCAAACAGCAGTAAAGGAATACGAGAGGAACTAAACATTACTGACAGTCTACTATATGTCAAGCACTGAACCTTACCTCAACCACCCACTCCCATGGTCATATCCATGATTTTTGTCATTACCAATAACAGCAGCCCTCCATTATCTTAATTTCAATCATTCTATTCCCCAAATACCACTTCCTATCTTTCTGGTTTACTTCCTCCAGTATCCAGTCTCCCCATAACCCCTCTACCCCACTGATATGTCCAATCCATTGGTCCGACCACCCTTTCACTGTCCCTCACCTCCCCATCATGTCCTCACTTTCCTACTTACCCATCATAAACTCCATGGTCAGTTATCACTCCCTTGCACCTATTGTCAACTCCACTGCTGTTTTCTCTCTTCATCATAATTGCCTAGCAAAACTCCACACTTCGTTAAATCCAGATCTCTGCTGACTGCAGACCTGCATCCACGCAACCTAAACATGTCAGAGAAAACAATTCACAACTGTACTGACTGGTCTCACTCTAAATTCATGATTACTTCAAGCAGGTCCTTAGTAAGACTAGTCATCCCACCATATTTCCTTCATCCATTCACTCCACCACTAGATGTCAACTTCATTCCCCTCTCCTCTCTCCAAATATCAATGTCTCTTCCTCCTTGCTTACTCTCAGCTAATGGCCCTGCTTCCTGGTTCATGAAGAACATAGAGGGAATCAAAAGAGCCCATAGACTCTCAGCATGCCTTCTACCCACCTATCTGCATCTGCTTCTTAGTATGAACTAACTTCTCTTCTGATACAATGAATGAGCTGTCCTTGCTCTGATGAAAAGCCAAGCCCTCCACTTGCACGCTAGATTCCATGCCTCTTGTATAATCAGGAACATCTCTCCAGCAATTCTCCCCTCACTCAACATAATCACTTTTTCCCTTTCTACTGATTCATTCCCACCAGTATTCAAACATTCTGTAAACATATCCATCTTTAAAATAAATTTTTTTAAAAAACTTGTCTTGATCTCACATACCTCTCCAGGTACTGCTGTATTTTTCTGCTCCATTTTATAACCAAGATCTTTGGGAAAATTCTGCCTGCTTCCATTTCTCTTCTCAGTCTTTCTTGAATCTACTCCAGTCATGCTTTCCTCCCCAACCCCATGCTACCCCATATACACCACTGAGAAAATTCTTGGCAGGGTCACAAATGGCCCTTTCATTGCTAAATTCCGTGATCAATTCTCAGAACTTATCTCTCTTGACCTATCAATAGCATTTGACATAGTTGATCACTCCCTCCTTAAAAATTAACCTTCATTGGCTTCCAGAACACCAAACACTCCTGGTTTTCTTCCTATCTCACTAATGACAATTTCTCAATATCTTTTGCTGGTTCCTTCTCACGTCCCGAACCTCTAAATATTGGAATGTTACAGGACCATGTCTTTTCTCTATCTAAACCTACTCCTTTGACAATTTTATTTTGCTATGACTTCCAAATATGATCTCCATCTCAGACTTCAGACTGGGACATCTCCTGAACTTCAGACTAGCATGTTCAACTGCCAATTCGGTAACTCCACTGAAATACCTAATATGCATCTCAAACTCTTCATGTCCAAAATTAAACTCCTGGTATTTCCACCAAACCCAGTCATCCCATAGTTTTCCCTATCTCAGTAAATAACAGCTCCATCAATCCAATTGTTCATACCAAAAAACTTGGAGTCATTCTTGAATCCTCTACTCTCTAGCCCCTCATACCCAATCCATCAGCAAATCCTCTTGGATCTACCTCTAAATCTGACCACTCTGCATCTGACCACTTCTCACTACATCATGGTTCAAGCCACCATTATGTCTTGCCTAGTCTTCTTGATACTGCCCCTGCCCCACTACAGTCTATTCTCAACACAGCAGCATTTTAGAGAGTAAGTCAAGTCATGCCATTCTTCTGCTTAAGACCTTCCAATGACTTCTTATTTCACTCAGAATAAAAGCTGAATCCTTTCAGAAGCCAAGACCTTACAATATCCTCCCTATGGTTACCTCTCTGACTTCAGCTCTCACCATATTCCCCCACTCACTCTACTTGAATCACATTAGGCTCCTTGTTGTTTTTGAACACAGTATTCATCCTCCCACCTCAGGGCCTTTGCCCTTGCTATTCCCTCTTCTTGGAATGCTCTTTATCCAGATGTCTACTGTTTGCTTCTTTACCCTCTTAAGGTCTTTGCTCAAAGGTCATCTTCTCAATGAAATCTTCCCTGACCACCCTCTTTAAATTCGGAGAAAATTCTGGCATGCCCTTTCACCTTGCATCGTTTTATTTTCCTCCACAGTGGTTCTCACATCAGACACATTTTCTATTTCATATGTGCATATATGCATTTGTTTGCCTGTTTACTCCCACCAGAATGAAAACTTCATGAGAACAGAGCACTTTGTTTGCTGATATTTACCCAGGATCCAGAATAGTACCAAGTATAGAATAGACAGTAAATATTTGTTGAATTAATGAAGGAATGGATGTTATCTTACTTTATCTTCACTTAAACCCTATAAGGCAGATCTTATTATTCCTGCTTTATTGATGCAGAAAGTGAGGCTCAAATGGATTAAAAATTTATCCAATAGCATACATCTAGTGAATACAAGAGTCAAGATTTGACCCCCCCCCCCAAGTGTACTTCCATAGCCTATCCTTTTTTTCATGATACTGAATTGAGTTCCTTTCAGAAGTAGATACTTGTCCATGTGGCAAAGGCTTAAAATGAAATAAAAAGTCCCTAAACCGCAATGATGTGGTACCAAAGAAACATAAGAGATTCTTGGAAGATGGTGGCAGTGATGGTACATTTTTTGACTCTACTCAAATCTCCCTCATAAAACCAGACAGAAAAACTCAGTAAAACCAAAAACTCCTCGACAATATCTATAACAAACTACGTAGCAAGATATTCCCCAAAAATCAATATAAGGTGAAGATAATGCATTGACACCCACAGGACCTACATGATATCAGCATCTGCACAGGATGCATAGATAATATAACAACAACAACAATAATAATAATTGTTTTCCCTTTGGAAGATGATAGGAAACCAACTCATTATCTTGAACACTGTTAAATGAAGGGAAAGAATCAAGTATTTATCCTGCCTTTCTTATATGAACTGTACCACTGGTTAACCACACAATAGATGAAGGGAAGGGTCTTACATTGAAGTGTTCCAACTAATAAACGAAGAATAAATTAGAGAATTATAACATCACTCTTTTGCAACCTCTAATCTAGGTATTGAGCATCAAAAGTTGCTAACATCACAAAAACAGAGACATCCAGATGTTGTGTGCCTGCTGATGAAAGATCACACCACCTATAGTCTTGCCAAAAAAAAAATAAATTGAACCTGAATCTGAACAAATCTGTAGATTGGGCTTGCTCAACCTCAGCACTAATTGCACTTGGAGCTGGTAACTCCTTGCTGTGGGGAGTCTGTCCTGTGCATTGTAGGATATGTCAGTATCACCACCCACTCCGTTGTAAAAATAAAAAGAGCCTCTAGATATTGCCAAACGTCCCCAGGCAGGAGGTAGAGAATCACCCCCCACTGAAAACCACTGCTCTACATGCAACTGCCATTCCACAGGTTAAAGCAAGAGGAGAGTGGAATGTGTTAAACTAAATATGGATGCAATCAGCAAAATACAGACTATGGAAAACTTCGCAGATCAAATGACCCAGATTCCTTAATGAATAAATTTTCAAGGAAAAAGGCAGAGATGGAGGGGGGAAACTTTAGATCAAAATAGACTTATTAGACATGTTTTTAATAGGCAAAACTAAACTATAGGGTTTAAGGATACATAGTTAAGTGATAAAGCTACAAAGAAATAGAAGGAAGTAATTACTATAAAAGTTCAACAAGAAGAGAGGTAGGTGGTTGAGGTTAGCATGGGTCTTGTAAGTTGGGCTTGGGGCTTCTTCGGTGACTGGCAAGATTCTATTTCTTGACCTAGGTGTCATTTAAAAAGGTGTCGACCTTATAATAATTCATTAAGTTTTAAAATTGTTTTATGCAGTTTTCTGTGTCTATGTTTTTCCAGTAAAAATGCATAAGTAAGTGAGCAAAAACATAATAAATAAACAGAACAATCTGCCTTCCTCTCTACTTCACTTGGGTTGAAGTTCTGTGGGAACTGTCCTTGAGAAGAGAACTTTGAATTTATTAAGTTCAAGTCAATGTTTATGTTCCCTTAGCCCAGAGGTGTAAATCCTAATCATTGCTTCAACAATGGCTTTGAAAATCACAGCAGGACTTATCACAACCCTACACAAACCATATGTGTGATGTCCATATCTTGGCCTACTCTTTAAGGAATGCCTCGCAGCAAATCAGCAAATACCTTACGAGGGAGCCTATTGTGACCCAGGCGATCTGCCAGGCAGTGTGAGGAAAGCAAAATGCAAAGCAGTGTAGTATTGACTAATGTGAAGAAAGCTCGTGAGAATTGTGTGGGCTGAGTAGAGATTTGTGGGACGAAGATTTTTAGAAGGATTTTCAGACCTGATAGAGACACTCCACAGGTGTATCTCCTTTCTTGCAAAAGACATGCTCCTGAAGAGTTCTGTGGTGATTAAATTTTTATAAATTTAATTATATTTTCTCATTGACTTACATTATAATCAGAGAGTGGCTTTATCTACATTTTGGATTAATCTTCAACTGGCAGTGGCTCCCAACAGTTTAAGCTTCCCTGCATCTCTGTCAAGTAGTTAAGAGTTTATAAACAAACGTTTAAAGGCACTATTTAAAGGAAGCCTTGAGTGAATGCTTTTGAACAACAAAGGATTCTTTGGTAACATTAATAAACAGTCACTAGGTTGAAGGTTCATCAAGCTTTCTTAAAGTAAAGCTTTAAGACTATCTATTCACAAGACTCCAATGTCCTTTCATAGGATGTCATTGAAACTGTATCTCTTTACCTAAGGATCAGAATCTATTTTATGTGTGTTTTAGGACAACATCTTGCATTATTGATCTTCCCTCTTTTCCAGTGGCATTTAGAAGAGCATTTTGTCCAGAGACTCCTGGGAGACATGACTAAATGTAGTTCATATTACTGAGTCATGTAATATAACAGGACCTTGGCTTTCATGCCTCAATTAAAAATCACACATTAAAAACAAAATGCTATTAAATGCAGGAGAGAGGTCATTTGAAATGACTGGCCTGCTGATGGGATTCTTTAGGACAGAAGATGCTTAGGCTGCCTACTTTAGAATTATCTCTTGAAGAGTGGGCTGCCAGGAAATCTCAAGAAGGTCACTGGAAAGCCTGAATTGAGGATTGGAGAATGAGGTGGGGCCACCACCATGCCCAAACGCTTCACCACATCTGTCCCCTGCTCCTCCATAGTACCCCATCAGCCTACCCCCGCCAACACCTTCTCACCACTCTGTTATCCCTGTCAACGCTTGATCCTTACTCAGCCTTCCTGATAACTAGTCCTGGACAAGCCAAAGAAAGACGTTGTCCTCAGTGCAGTAGTATGAAAGCTCATCACACTTCACATTGGTCAGGTCACACTTTGGTCTGGAACAAGATAAGAGATTCTCAGGCTGCTACAGAATGGCAAAATTCTCAGGCCACTAATGCTTCCCCTGTTGGTTTAGGTAAGCTTGCTCTCGCATGTCACCTTGACTGGGATTTGTGGACCGGTTTTTAATATAATAGCTCACCCTGCTGGTTACACATACCCAGAGGGATGTGATTTATGATGAGTTTCAGTCTGACTGGCTTTGTTACTTCTGATTGAAGACCCCATTTATTTTAGAATAAATGGGTAAGAGTTGGTTCACTGTTTTTCTTTGGTGACTAGAATGTAAGTTATAATTGGTTTATTTAGAAAATATACGAAAAATAAAAAATGGAATGCAGCACAGAAGAATAAATCAAGAGTCAGTTTTATCATAGAAGGGAAAAATGATGCTCTTGCCAAATCAATTACTTTCCGTGGGTTACAGTACTGCTTCCCAAGGACTAGACAGTGCCTTCCACACTACACTCAGGAAGTTTCATCCATAAGGCATTTATCTGAATGTAGTGATATGGCCTCATAGTTATAGTTCTGGAGTACCTATGGGATTTTGCAGCTTTTGACAGGCATGTCACTATAGTCATTATAGTAGGCAAAATTCTAGGCCTGACCTAATCAGGTGATCTGTTTAAAAGAGGGTCTAAAAGTCAGAGACTTGAAGCAGCAGAGACTTTCTTTCTCTCTGTTGCTGACTTTGAAGAGGCAAGCTTTCACGAATTCTACAGCCTCAAGGAAACCAATTCTGCCAACAACCATACTTAGAAGTGGATCCTTCCCCCGTGGAGCCTCCAGATGAGAACTCAGCCTGGCTGATATCTTGATTTCAGGCTTACAGACCCAGAGCAGAGAACTCAGCTAATCTCTGCCCAGACTTCTGACCTACAGAAACTTTAATATAATAAATGGCTTTTGTTTTAAGCCTCTACGTTTGTGGTAATTTGTTATGCAGTAATAGCAAACTATATAGTCATGAAGAATCAAAAATGAAACAGAAGTCTTCTGCGAAGTAGACTCCTAACCCACAACAGTTAGGGAGCAGAGAAACAAAGAAATCAGAGCATCACAGATTAGAACAAGTGCTTCCACTCTCACCCGCTCTCATCTACCTTTCCATGTCTAAGAGCAAAGGATCTAGAAAGGAGACCTAATGTATGTTTCAGAAAGATATTTTCCTGCCCCAGCCTTGTTGGGGGACTACAGATCATGGTTCTGTGTCTACCTTTTCCTTGCAAAAAGCCCACATGTGCAGCCCCTAAGTGCAAAGAGCTGGAAGAACCAAATATGCCTCAGAAGAAATAAGAAAATTCTAAACTCAGTAGGTAACTATGAGTGTCAAACTGAAATGCATGTCAATGTCAAAATCAACCTCCAAGGGCAAAGACTAAACCAGGAACAACAATGGAGACAGCAAAGCAGCTATTGCCAATAGCATCTGGATAGAGAAGAAGAGGCTTAATGGAAAGGAAGACACAGGAAGACTGCCCCTAGCATGTATCAGGTGCCGGGGAATTGTCTACAGATGGGTAGATGGATGAATGAATGAGAATTAAGAGGAAAGGGTTTATCATTGCAAAAGAACAAAAAATGAGAGGAAAGCACAGCAGCAATGAAAACCAAGGACAAGGACAGTGTCAGAGAAATTCTCAACACAGCAAGCCATCAGAGTTTATGTAGCCATGGAGCAGTGGTTCTCAAAGTGTGTTCCCAGGACCAGCACCATCAGCATCACCTGGGAGCTTGTTAGAAATGCAAATTCCCTGGCCTTTCCCCAGTCCTACTGAATTAGAAACTCTGAGGATGGGGCCCAGCAACCTGTTTTAAGAAGCCCTCCAGGGGATTCTGATGCACAGTCAAGGATAAGAACCACTGACCTAGAGAAATGAAGAAATGTTGTGGGGATGGTTTAAAAAAAAAAAAGCCTAATGGTCTTAAATCTGGCTGCACATGAAAATCAGCTGAGGAACATTAAAACTACTGATGCTCAAACAGGTCCATCACCAGCGACTGATTTAATTAGTGTGAGGTGGAGACCAGGCATCCAAATTATTTACCAGCTCTCCAGGTGATTCAAATGTGCAGCCAGGGCTGGGAACCTCTGATGTAAAGGTGAAGCAGGGAAGGAGGACATAATCAAGATTGCTACATAAATGACCTCGAAAAGAAGGTTGGACTCTTCCCGATATGGTGTTCTGCTGCCTTCAAAGTATTCACACATATATTCTCAGCTGTCAGCACTGCTATGCTTCTGCACAGGGCAGGGAGTTTGCTTTATATGTCAGCAGCACAGAAAAAATAATCAGCAGCCAGCCCTTTCTGCCGGTCCCTTGCTCACCCTCTGGGCTCGCCTTATGCAAGCAACACTTCCCCTCCCCGCCCACAGTATATGGAGTGCCCCCAGGAGACAGGAAGGAGGAGAAGCTGCACTTTCTTCTATCACGGTGACAGCAGCCACCACAGGGTGGTTAGCATATTTATCCCCCAGACTTCCCTCAAGCCTAAGCATACACAGGCAGATGCCCCGAGAGGTCTAGATGTCCCAGCAGCAACTTTAGGCCTCACGGCTGCTCAGCTACTCTCTGGAGACTGACTTCTGAACCTGGCAAGTGAACGAAGGTCTCCAGTGGGAGAAGAAAGCAAGCACTAAGTCAACTCCAGCTGGGAAGGACAACAAAAGAGGCTTTCAACTGCTTTGGGAGCACAGGACTCTCTCCTCCCCAGGCCTTAGCAGCAGGGTCATCTAACTGTCTACATAACCTAAGTCCACTTGGGTGAGCAGGTGAGAGGGAACACTCAGGAAAGGACATGCCTCCACATAGAAACCATAAAGGTTTCTATGGTGTCCAAGAACACCACAGAATCTGTGTAGTTTTGCATAACTTACAGCTGGATTCTCCCCAGTTCTATGCATGTGCATGGGGCCTTTGGGGAGACACCTAGTAGACACTGCTTCACCACTAAATGGCACAGTGGTAACTTGACTGGGCAGGTTTCATTACATAGATGACAAGTAGAAACACACAGTAATGCCTTGTCACAGAGCCTCGAAATGTAATGTCATAGATGACAATGATAATGATGATGGTAACCAGATTTCTCATGGGAAATTTAAGGTTTCTGTAAGATCAAGCGTTCCTTAAAAAGGCTAGAAGAACCTCGAAGCATTTCAGAATCCGTCAGCATGTTGCCTCAATGAAAACACTCAAGATGCCAGGGCAGGAAAAGGAGGTAGGGCAGGTAGAGTGTGAGGCCTTATATTTTCCAGGACCCGAGTAGACAAGTGCTCAGGTTGGGGACTGCTATCTAGAGCAGTGGTTCTCAACTAGGGGTGATTTTGCCCCCCAGGCGACATTTGGCAATGTTTGGAGACATTTTCGGTTTTTACAACAGAATGGGGGGGGTGCTACTGGCATACAGTGAGTCAAGACCAGGGATGCCACTAAACATCCTATAATGCACAGACGGCGCCCCCACAACAGAGAAGTACCCCACCCCAAATGTCATTAGTGACAAGGCTGAAAAACTCTGGTCTAGAGAAGTCCTCACAACAAACTGGAGGAGAAAATATTGAGGGATTTTTTTCCATAAAGGCCCAGATTCTACTCAGTTTCTATTAGCATCCCAGAAGAACAGAGTCATTCTCCTCAAGGAGACAGACAGGTAAATGAATCTTGACAGATTATCTCATCCACCTCCTGCTTTCAGGGAACTCAAGGTCTAAAGCACCCAGGACAAATAACTGCCTAATCTCTTACCAAATATTTTCAGGAGTAAAAACCCCACAGCCTCTCTGTAGCAACTTGTTCCAATGTTTGTCTTCCTAATGGACGAAATGTTAAGTTGAATCATTTGAAATTGCCAATATTTGACCTATTTTGCCTTCAAAAACGGCAACTTCATGTGATTCAACCTAATATTATTCCCTTCAACAAAAATGTGTCCTACTCTTAGAAGCCATTGTCTTGTGTTGACTCTTCAGTCAGCACCCAAATAAGGTTTTTTGGCGACAATGACACCTGGCCATCTGCTGTCTAGGACACGTCCCCTCCCCATGCCCACTCCTTACCTGCAACCCTTACACCCAATCTTTGTTGGCTCTTTCTCTAGAAAAATTATTCCATTTTTCTCAAGGTCAACTGTTACTTCTTTCTTTCTTCCTTCCTTCCTTCTTTTTCTTCCTTCCTTATTTCCCTTCCTTTCCTTCCCTTCCTGCCTTTCTTTCTTTCTTTTTTGCATTTTCAGTTCTAATTCATTTTATCCTACAGGAAGGAGCTGAAATAAAGTTACTATACTGTTACACACACAGGGTCTTAATACTTGAGCAGACATGAAAGAAAAGCCCAAAAGATCTAGCTCTCTTGGATCCTATTTTCATATACAGTGTGGTTTATTTAATAGAGGCCTTATATTATATACCACATATCCATTTAAATAACCCAACCTCAAATTGCTGCTGCGTAAGCCATTTGAAGGGGGAACTCAGAGTTATTAAATGCCTATGATGCGCCAAGCTGTGTGCTACAAGCTTTCACATACATTATCAATTTAATCTCTAAAATAAGGCTGTGAGGAAGCATTCTTACTCCATTTCACAGATGATAAAACTGAGGCAGCTCGACAAGGTTAAATAACCTTTGGTGCCAGCATTTATGAGCCAAGATTCGTGCCTGTATCTGCCAGACGCCAGTGCCCACATTGTCACCATTACCCTAAGCAGACAAAGCTCTACAGAGATTTAGAATTTCAAAGTGGCCACTTGAGAAGTACATTACACTGTTACAGGTGAATTTACCTGTCCCATGATCTCTACCCTTTACCATAACAGAGTGCCCACTTACCAAAAAAAACCAAAATTATTGCATGGTAGATATGATCTCTTAAGATATCAGCATGATCTCCTTTTCTCATTTCAGGATTTAAAAAAAACAGCCACAAAAACTGCCTGTGAGCCTTTTTTTTTTTACAAGTGTCTTGCTACATCCGTTTTCAGCAAAAAACATTATCCATTGCTTTTCATTCAGCTCTTTCATAAAAAATCATAAATTCACTGATTAAAGATGAAATCATAATTATTCTTGTCTTCCAAAAACACTGCTTAATGTACTTAAAATTCCCTTCATGGTAGATGTGAAAAAGGGGGGATGGGGGCGGGCAGGCAGCAGGAGCGGCTCTGAGCAGGTGAAAGGGTGAGCTGTGGCCACCTTGTGGCTAATTGCTGAAGGGAGCACTGACCGCAGACAAGCAATTCAAGCACTTCTCTGACTACAAAAGGGACAAAGGCAGCACGCACCACCCTTCAGTCCTTGGCATCTGTAAACTTGCTTCTTATTCTTAATTTATTTCTGAGTGCAGTAAATAGGCGTTTATTGAGCAGAGCCATGGTCTCCATGATGGGAGACAGAGAAGTCCACAGTTTCATAATGTTCTTCCACAGTCAGTTAACATTCTAAAAGTTTCATAATTTAGGGTGTTAGATGCAATCTCTAAGGGACATTTAAAGGGACATTTCAAAGCAAATTAAATTTTCTTCTCATGGCTGCTAAGGACTTAAATTCTGCTCATCATTGGGTGCAACCTCTCTTTTTCCTAGAAGAGCTATGTGTTATTTGCCTATGATCTGCAATAAAAATATGTTGGGCACAAATGTGTAATACAGTCATCCTAAAATAAATTCATTTGCTTCTAAATGTCAGTTACAGATAGAGAATCATTGCGCCTGCATGGAAAGTCACTGGTTGGGGGAACAGAGGATCCAGCTTCCACTACACACTCCACCACTAACTAGCTATGTGACTTTCACTCAGTCATCCTCAGTTTCCTTATCTGTAAAACAAAGGATTACAACATCAGTAGGTTTTCACATATTTTTAGCAATGAAGCCCTTTTTTTTCAGAGTTTCCAGAATCCTAAATGCCAAGTGATCAAAAGGCAGCTGCCACAGCTATGTCTGGACATACGGCCAGACTCATCCACCAGCACCATCTCCCCTCCCCCTCTCCTCCCACCTGCCAAGCCCCTTAACTCACCTCTGCAGAATCCTGAGCATCAGGATTTGAAGATCACTGGACCAAGTGATTTCTAAAGTCCCTTTGTGCCCTCTCTATCAGGCTAAATGGCCAAAGTTTTAAAAAGGCAAACATTTTATGAAGACACTTTATAGACATACTTCCAACCTAGCAGCCTGGCTGGGAAAAGAGTTTGCACACTGAGCAATTAGAGAACAATTTCATTCTCTACATTAAGCTATGTGTCCCCGGCTCAGAATAAAAGAGAAGGTCTTTTGAAGAGCACTAGGTGAATCACTCTTACAAAGTACCCAGAGTATTTGTGGCTCAGGCAGAATCACTGGTTCCTCCAACAGCCACCCCTATTGGCCTTAGGGTGGCCCCTGCAGGACGTGTGAACCAGGCACAGATAAGGCCTGATCCATCAGTGTTGATCTTCAGTCAGAACCAGGCATGCGCTAAGGCCTCCTTTAAACCCAGTGCTTTCCATACTCAACTGACAACTGCCGCCCTTATTAATAGCTGTTTTCCTGCCTGAACGATAAAATGTGTTTGCATTTGCCCTTTAGCCCCGAAACCTAATTACCGAGTGACGTAGGGTGGGGAGAATTATATTCTTTTGATGGACTGTGATGTCCCAAAGAAGAACTTAATATGAGAACAAAATCAACAGAGACTTGATGGAAATTAGCAAAATTTCCTCATTTAGAACAATATATTCCATTGATATAAATTAAAAATATTTATCAAAAAAATTACAACTAATTCCTTTAATTATTAATTGAAGCAGTTTTTATTGTGCATTGACTCTGGTCCAGGCACTAGGTTATGACAAATAAAAACAGCAAGTAATAGGATATATTGGAGTATATGAGGAAGCCATTTGGTGTAAACCTAATTCAGCCTGACCTTGTCTTTCCAAAAGGGCCTGACCAAGGCCGTTGTGCATGCATTGCATATATGTTTTAGATATTCCCTATGGCAAGAACAAAGGCCCTTGAGATAAAGGTGCAACTTCCCTCCCCCTCCCAAAGTTGGCATTCCCTTAAGGATTAAGCATTTTTCCTTAGGCTAGGAACTGATTGCTGCGCTCACCTGTGACCACCCAGCTCGAGACAACAGACTTGCTTCCTGCTGCACCCGCCGAGATAGCAGACCCACTACCTGCTGTGTCCATCAAGCGCTGTGCCGACAGGGCAATCTTGTGACTATTGTGGGAGGGACATTTCAATCATATGTGAAACATCCTGTTTGGGGGCATATAACCACTCTGTATACCTCACTTCCTTGGTGCCCTTTCTTCCTTCGGGAAGAAAGGCCCTGGGCCATGGTCCTCAGATTTTAGCTCAGCATAAACTCACCCAAATTTTCATTTATAGATTGGTTATGGATTATTTTCGTCGACAGTTAGGTGCCAAGGATACCATGAAGAGTAAGACATTGTCCTTATCCTCAAGTCACTGAGCCCCCCACTACCACTTATGTAAAGAACTAAGTGAAACACGTGTGTTGTGTTCCACAATTGGACTGAGTACAGTTCCATGGGGTTACAAAGGACAGAGTGCACAGCTCAGGCTGGAAAGGTTGGAAGGAGTGACTTCTGAACTGGTTCTTAAAGAATGATGTGGCAAAGATTCTTTCTCTTCTGCTCACTGTGGCAGAAACTGCTAATGTTCCTCTTCTTTGGGGGAACATGACCAGATTACATTTCTAAGCCTCCTTTGCAGTTTGCAGTTACATGTTGCCATGTGACTGAGTTCTGAATGTAAGCAGAAGTGATGTGCACCACTTCCAAACCTGGTCTGTAAAACCCTCTCACACTCAACCCTCATGCTCTTTCCCCACCCGCCATCTGGCTGAATGGAAAGGACTTTGCTCTCTTCTGGGTCCTTAGGAGTCTTCTCCATTCCATTGGAAGATGAGGAAAAATGGAGAATCAAGCTTGGAAGGGTTTTATGAATCACTTCTGCCTATATTGTATTGGCTTGAATTCAGTCCTAGGGCCATACCAAACTGAATGAAGTGGGAAAATGTATTTTCAGTAGGAAAAGAGAAATAGTTTGGTGAATAACCAATCTCAGCCATGAACCTATTGGCCTCAATTTTCTCAAGGATATAGGAAGGAAGGGTGAACTGAATGGTGGTTTGCTAAAAATGTGTAAGCTCAGAGATTGGGAGCAGGCTCAAAGAAAGTGAATAAGGGCTGGAACAATTCTGAAAGAAGAGTAAACCAATAAGTCAAAGGATTAACAAGAGGCATTAAGGGATCGACCAAAACTGCAAGTCCTAAATTTCTATTGGCAACGATCAAATGTATGATGCTCTTGAGCCTCTAAATCATAAGCCTCTAAAACACAGAGCACCCAAGTACCTAGCACAAAGCCTGACACATAGTAGGTACTCAATTTTTAATGAATGAATGGACAAATAAATGGACAAATGCAGAAAACCTTAACCAGAGAGCCACTGAGGTTGACATTAAGTCCACGGGACTCTCACCACTCCCTAAGAGAATCTGCATTTTGGGTTCTCCAAGGATGTCAAAAATCAGGTGGTAGCATCCTGACCCTCCTAGGTCCTCCCTGTTCCTAATGCCTTGATTAAAGGTTCTACTGAGGACAACATTTCTGCTCACCTACTCAGTTTGGAAATGGCTTCTTTTCCAAATCTCCCTATAGGGATGCTCACTGTAGACTGAGGAGTGGCTTGACTTCTCAACTACTGTCAGATAATCTCTAAATGCAGTGAATTCTGAAGGCCCTCCTGCCTTAGTTTACTCATTTCTCTTGCTTCCCTGGGTTTTCCAAGTGACTATTCCAAGGAAAGCATTCTAGGAGACTTCAAATCAGGACTGCTGTATAAGCTCAAAGGACTTTCAGCACATAATAATAACTCAATACAGTTAGAGAAGAGTTCCTGAAAGCAGGTAAATAGGAATCCACAGACTGTCTTTTACACTAGCAGCCAACACTCTGCCTAGAGTGTTGGGATTTCCGTTTAACATTGTAAAAAGTGACCCCAATTGGGGAGAAAAAGGAAAAAAATAAAATCTTAAAAAAAAAGTGACCCCAAAATACAGCGTAACCTCACCTTGTAGGAGGATCACACAAAACAAACAAAGTAGAAACATTAGGATTGGAGGCAAGAGCATTAGAGCAGTAAACGTATTTAAAAGAGTGTTGCCATAATTTTTTGACAACATAATTTAGAGGCTCTTTCAGTCAAGTACATCCACACCTCAGTCCCCCTCCACCTCCTTTCCCCCATGGTGTTGTCTTGGCTGTCAATTATTGGGAGAGAAGGCTGTTCGTTAAAAGGTTTTTAAGTGGTATTGGAAATGATTGGAATCTTACCTACAAGCTCTCAGAAAAAAAAAAGAAAAAAGAATGCTTTATCTTGTGTTTGTGTTGCATAAAAATGCAAGGTTCTGTTCTGTTGGTTTACTTGTTTGTCTGTGTGAAAGCTGGAAGCAAAGACGAGCACCGTTCAGTTAGGTTAAGGGAGAAACTAATTACCAGCAGTGTTTCTGACCTATGGATTGAGGGCCCTCTCTGACCTTTTGTGAGATGAAAACTCATGGAATTTTGCGGGTGCACCTCTCTTTAGAGTCTCAGTGTGTCACTGAAATGTCGCATGCAACCCTATTCGCACCAAATGCACTAAGGAGCGTCTGTCTATCTGTCTGTCTGTCTACCTACCTATCTGTTTACTTATTTTTGGTGAGGAAGACTGTCCCTGAGCTAACACCTGTGCCAATCTTCCTCCATTTTGTATGTGGGACACCGCCACAGCATGACTTGATAAGCAGTGTGTAGGTCCACACCCAGGATCCCAACCCATGAACCCCAGGCCGCTCAAGTGGAATGCACTTAGCCACTACACCACCATGCTGGCTCCACATCTGGCTATTTAAAACAGTTGCTTTATAAAAGAAAACATTCATTCACTCCTAAAACAAATTATCCAAGTAATCACTCCCCTAACTCGTGTTTTATTCCAAATTTCCATCCAGCAGGGGCAATGGAGGTACTTCCAATTGTTTAAGTACCATCACCACTGGTGGTAGTGGGTTGCAGTTGACTTTGCACCATCACCATGCGTGTGCTATCTGCAGTGACTGATGCTCACACTACCATGTTTTTCTTGTGATCAACATCTTCGAGAGGGCTGGCAGGGTTTTAAATGATGCAGACTTTCTCCAAGATGCTCTCTGGACTAGCCCTTCCCTCTTGTCCACCCAGCAAGCTCTTCATCTTATGAGACATCAAAGGTTGCCTTCATGCCTCCTGACAGGAAGTGCTGGGCAGATCTCCTTCTGCACTTGAATATAGTTCTCATGAGCGCTCAGTGATCACTCATTTGGTTGTTTGGCTTGCCCACTGGACTCCTTGGAGAGTGATTTTGTCTTATTCTCCTTTGAATGCTCACAGCTAGCCCTTTAATGTGGGCAGAGAGAGCCCTTGCACCAACTAAAAGAGGCTTGCCTGACCTCCTCTCTGGGATAAGTGGGTTCCCATCTCTGGCCTGATCTCAGAGTCAGCCATGCTGGCCACTAGCTGCAGACTAGAGGAGAACTGGAATGTGAAATAAATTGCATACCTGTGATGACAGTAGGGAGATGAGGTGTATTTTATCACCACCTTGAACATTATGTTGACAAAAGCTGGGCAGTATAAACCACACCGGTCCATCGCAGTTGCTAATGTGCAAAAGTTGCCCATAGAGATAACGTCTTATTGTCCTAGCAACACAGATGCACTCCCCAAAGTGACCTTCAGAGCCACAGAGAACACAAAGGATATGATGCATTTATTACACAAACATCTAGACAGATATTCATCCATTAATTCCTTTAATCATTCAACAAATATTTACTAAGCAGACTGTACCAGGTTTATGATAAGTATTGAAGATAAGGGATTAAACAAAAGGGACCAAATCTTTACCTTCATGATGCTTATATTCACACAAGTGGCACCTATATTGAAAATTTATACCTGTCTTATATAACCAGGACATTTTAGGAGTGGCAATACTGGGTTTTAGTTGTTGAAGCACACTTTTTAAGGGAATCCTCTCTTTCACATTATGAGTCATTCTAATAAACTCTACTTCAAAAATTGATTATTAATAATTAAACAATTATCAAGATTATGAAACCCAAATCTTAGAGTAGAACTAGTAGATTTAAAAGCTGCTTCCTCAGTTTCAGACACTTTGCAAACATTATTTAACTCACTCCTCACAACAATAGAAGTTGATGCTGCATACAATATCTGCATAGGAAAATGAGACTCAAAGAGGTGAGGCTGCTTTCCTGAAATCATATGAAGCTAAGATTCAAACTCAAGTCCATCTGGTGCCAACGTCTTTGCTTTTTCCACTACACCTTTTTAAAAGTGACTTTCAAACCATCCATTTTAATGCTTCATTTTATCAAGGAAACACCACTAAGTGCTTCTAATGGATACCTATTTGCTTCAATCTCCTATTTAGTTACACCAGTTTTATGAACTGCACCTTATAATCTCCTTCTAGCTCTACAATCAATGAGAGTATTAAATGGATTGAGCATCTGCCCTCAGCATTATTAGTCTAGATAGGAAAATGATTACCAAATTCATGCCTATGAGTTCACCTTTCAACATTCATTTAATCAAGATGCGTAATTACCCTAGCGGGCAGTAATTAGGTAATTAGTAAAACTAGTTAATACAAATAGCATATTAATATAACCAAATAAATTCTAGTATAATTTTTATAATTATTATGGCATATAGGTCTACCTGATTTTTTTTAGTAAAAGACACATAATTTCTCGGCTATGTATTGTACAATTTCAACTTGCATGTGGGAATGCCTTTTGACATCTGTGACCCTGCAGAGTAAAAAGGAGACTGAGACAATTATCTCGGGTGCTGAAGCAAAAGCCTGCTTGCGCTAAAATTATCTGCCTAGTCTTTTCCTGATTTTCTCTAAATGGTTACTCCATTTTTTAAAAAAGAGCCACCTTACAGCATTGTACCTAAATATCCTTCTCTGCTTAGAAAAAGAAAATACAGTATTCTAAGAATAATTTAATCAGGAGAGACAAACACCTCTGGATGTATGCAGAGTATTCTCTGATTCTGTAATAAAATCCTAGGTTTGATATTTATTTCCCCCCCAAAAAAAGATTTATCTTTGTCAACACCACCCTGTGGATTCCCCAATCCCTCTACACAACAGAAAAACCTAAAGCAACTGTAATGAATAAACATTCATGAGAAAAAGTAAATATCTCTTGACATTATGGCACACATACACACACCACTAATCTATGCTTGTATTTTCGGTGGTAGATATTATTAAGTTATAATTAACCATATCCTGTGATTACTTCACTCAAAATGGTTATCAGTCTTAGGATAGTCTTGTGATAGATAGGGAGCCATAACCAGAATATGTAACAATTTATAAACACTATGTAAGAAGAATTTTCATCTCCCCTCAGCATGAACTGCCCACTGGTTTATATGCATTTATAAAGCCTGTAAGCCAACTATAACCAGCTAATGCCCAAAATATTAGAATACCAGCAGCATGAAAAATAATTGGCAAACTATGGAATTGGGGTCTAGCTTACAGTTCTCTTATTTGAGCTAACCTCTTATGACTGCATGAGACTTCATTACTGTTTATAAATGTAAGATAACATGCTGGATGCTCAGGCCTTCCTCTAATGGCAGAAACCCAGGCTCAGTCAATATTTTTACACGTTGACATATGTAATGAAGGCATATACATGAAAACTGATTCATTAATTTCCTTGATATGTGTTATTCCTCCCTATTAGACAAGGTTTCATCTTTAGCCACAACTGTATATATGACAATATACCACAACTGAATTAAAAACTCCTTTTCTTTCTAACAAACCCTAATACAATTATGTCTCATGGTTCAATTGCGATTTTTCTAAAAGTATCTGATCCCTTCTATGCAATCCAATCTCATCATTAACTTTCACTCAAACCTCACTGATAGACAAAGCAACCCAGAATTTTGCCTGGCTTTCCAAACCCACAAAGTTCCATTTTTACATGCTTTTCCTGTTTCCAAGAAGAGTGATCATTTCTGGAACTATAAGCTATTCGTTTGAATTTCCAGTCTGTAAATTGTGAAGAAGGCTTGTGGGTGTAAAACAAGAGAAGATAAATTGCAAATTGGAGCTAAAGAGAAAATAAATACAAGATTTTAGTGGAATCTAATTGTTTTCCACATATCATAGTAACAGCTATTATTCTTCCTTCTAAATTTATGTCATCTGCGCATTTATCTATATCCCTATTTGTCTGTCATCTATCTGTCTTCCACCTGCCTGTTAGTGTCTATTTATTTGGCATGGCAAGTTGTGCCGTCTTTGTCTGCAGAGAAGAAAAGAAGGGGGAAAATGATGAAAAATCTTGGTGTCGCATGAATAGCAACGAGGTAAGGCTGATGCCTGATGTGCGGATGAATCCTGTAAATGAAGTGGCCCTTGAATTAAATTAATTTAAAATCTGGCAAATATTACCCGGCATGTTTGTCAATGTGCTGTATAATTATTAATTTGTTCATTGAAGCAACTGTATAAATAAATAGAAAGCAGAATGCCATGATTAAGCGAGCATTGAAAATCCAGGGTCAAGGAGCCCCGCAATACAGGGATCTCAATAGCTTTCCTGGGTCCTGCTTTTACATCGCCTCCTAAACCCATACGTCGATAACAGCAAATTAATTGGCCCACATTTAGATGCCAACAGGGCTTTTGTATTCCCAGTGCACATTTTTGTCTTCTTGGAGTGAGATGTTAGTAACGGGGGTTTTAATATTACCCCTAGGGGAGCACCAGAAAATCTTAACAATTTCCTTCACTGGAGTATTTTCATTAGCGCTAAATGCCGTGCAATTTACATTTGAAATCAGGTGTAGGGGTGAACAGAACCTGACAAGACATGTTGTAGCGGCGCTTTTTTGTTGTTGTTGTTCCAGTGTTCTTTATTTACTGCCATGGAGTCTCAGAAGAAAGGCGTGCAAGTCAAAAAGGAAATATTTCTTGGTTTCTCTTTGCCCTTACTTTCAGGAGATGAAAACTCTATCTCATTCAAATACTCAAAGCACACATTTAAACAGCCCTCTTTCACCAAGAAAAAAAGTACACTTAAAAAGTAATAACAATAATTCACCTAAAGTAGAATTAAAGTAAACATCACCTGACAGCTGTGAGCAGATACTCTGGTAAGGAGCAAAGATCCTGCAAGGGAAGGATTAGCAGTTAATGCAAACACTAGGCTGCTAAGTTCATGTCTGTGCAGTTCAACCGCCTGACTAATTCAAACCTAAATTAATGAAAAATTTGCCTAGTATTATTTTTATTGTAAATCTAGCACTTGGGGAGAGCTACTTAGTACCAAGGAGGGTTCCAGGGGCTCTACAAATGTTATCCCATCTAATTTTCCCACTAGCTCTAAGAGGTTGGTGGTGTTTTCTCCATTTTATAGGTGTTTGAAACTGAAGCACAAACATGTTTGTCAAAATGCAAGAATAACTTCTTATTGCATTCACTAATGGCTTTCATTGAAACAAGGTCTTAACTGCCGTGGCACTAGAACAGCCAATAAAAGCCTCACTGACCATGGTGGAAGTTAGCCAGCGTTTGAACTTTATTATGACAGCTTCAAGAAGGTCTCCGGATGAATGAAAGATGAGGCTAGGCTCCAAATTTGACTGTCAAATTTATTTCCCATTTATAAGTGTGAGTTAGCCAGGGTACTCCCTGACTTGCTATTATGCTAACAGATTAATGAGAATTCTTTGTTTATAGCCTCATGTTCCCAAAAATGTGCCCTAAAGAGGGCAAAGGCAAGATAGAGGAAGAGAGGGGGAGTTTTCTAGTCCACTGGTTCTCACTTTACCGTCCATCGGAATCACCTTCTAAAAATCCCAAATCCCAGGCCACACCTCAGACCAACTACATCAGAATCTCCGAGCCGGGATTCAGGCATCAATAAAGTCTGATTTAAATGACTAAGCATAAACACTGACCAACATTAGCACCAGTTAATACAAAAGAAATACACAATTTATAATAAGAGTTAACTATGTACAAATCCCCACATATATTTAGGTACTGTGGTGTGAGAGGAAAGAGTCAGAAAATTCCATTCAGCTCTGCTACTCTATCATCTCTATGACTTTGGGTAAATTCCAGAACCTTCTTAAGTCTCAGTTTCCTCTCTGTAAAATAAAATCATACTCATCTCACCTCACAGAGAAAACAATACGTCAAATAAAACTTTTCAAACTTTAAAGCCTTTTTTTAAAAAAAGTTTCTTCATTTTCTCATATCTTTCAAGCGTAATCAGTCATTGCTTAATCTAAACATAATTCTTCCCCAGGCCTTAGTTGATCTAACTCACCCTGAACCTTTCTTGGACTTTGTACCTCTAGGGACCAGAAGCCAGTTAGCATTAAAACTACATCCAGGATTATTTCCTCAGCTGTCACTTTGTCTCTTCCACAGCTACTGATGGTTTATTGACTCTGCTTAAACCATTTGAGAACAAAAATAACCTCATTTGGCCTTCTGATCAACTAACATCTTTACTGTCTTCCTTCTGCTTTGTTTCCTTCCTATAGTGTGACTTTACAAACTTGCTACAAAAAAACTTCCAATGTTATTTTTTCTCAACCACAAAATGGCATAGAGAGGACTCTGTGGGCTTAAAAGCTATTTTAAACAAACAAAAAACTCTTTGGGAAAAACATTCAAAACCCAGGTCTACCATTTAAGAGTATAGGGAATTTACTCAATTTCTCAGCTTCCTCATCTGAGAGATGGGGTTAAAGATACCTACTCCCCAAACTGTCAGAGTCAAAAGGCACACATAACTTTTTTGAGATTAGAGCTGTGTTGTTACTGATTTTAAAACAATAAGATCTACCCAATACAACCTTCTCCAATGAGTCTTGCAACCAATTTTTAGCTGCTATCCAAAATAGCCAGAATGTAAACTTTAATGATATATTTTACTAAACCCAATAAAAGCAAATAAAAACGAAGTTGGTTCTTTACATTTCACTCCCTTCTTGTCTTGAAACAAGCTCAAACACACTTAGGAAATATACAACCCCAAAATTCACAGTTTGTATAGCTTTTTACAGTCTTCAAATCCAGGAGCATGTTAAATGTTCATCTGGAATTCCCAGGTTTTCTGCTACCCTCTCTGTAGTTTGTTAGATCCTACTGACATAATATTTTTGTCAGGGCTTTATCAGCAGTACACAGAAGCAGCTCTGCACTAAAAATGCCTCTCTTGGGTTTATTTAAATCATAATTGTCAAGCCTCTCCTTCTCCCCGGATTAATTCAGTGGTTAAAAAGGTGCTGCTGAGAGTGGTGCAGGCATCTTGTTATAAAGGTAGCTGTCCCGGGGCTGGCCCCGTGGCCCAGTGGTTAAGTTCGCGCGCTCCGCTGCAGGCAGCCCAGTGTTTCGTTGGTTCGAATCCTGGGCGCGGACATGGCACTGCTCATCAGACCACGCTGAGGCAGCATTCCACATGCCACAACTAGAAGGACCCACAATGAAGAATATACAACTATGTACGGGGGACTTTGGGGAGAAAAAGGAAAAAATAAAATCTTTAAAAAAAAAAAAAAAGGTAGCTGTCCAGGCCCTACTCTTTCCACCCCTAGAATCTGATTCAGTATGAGATGGCGCACAAAACTCTGCATCCCTCTGCATCCTCACCACTACCCCAGGTCATAGCATTTGGAAAGCACCAAGTAAAACACTTTCCAATGGCAGTATTCTACTGACAATCCCACAAAAGACCGCCATTAGAGGACCCATATGTTTGACTTTAGAGAGGTCAAATTGGACTTTACTGATCTTCACCACAAATGCAGATTTCAGACTCGATTGCATCTCAGCCTACAATCCCAGGGCTATGGCTCTACGTTCTATGAGTCATCCGCAGTCCCTATAAGTGAGGGCACACTCATGGGGCCCTTTAATAAGCTATTAACCCATTGGTTTTCAACCTTTGCTGTACATTTGAACCGCCTTGGAATTCGTTTTTTAAGTCCAGACACCCACATCTCACCACAGACCAGTGGTTCTCAAACTTTAGCTCCATCAGAATCATCCAGGGTACTTTATTACAACACAGACACCACCCCCACCCCCAGGGCCCCACCTCCAGCGTTTCTGATGCAGTAGGCCTGAGGTGGGGCCCAAGAATGTGCATTTCTAACAAGTTCCCAAGTGATCCTGATGTTGCTGGTCCAGGAACCAAACTTTGAGAATCCCTTGCCCCAACAAACTAAATCAGAATTTCTGAAGTTGAAAGCCCTGCTTTAGTAATTTTTAAAGTTCTCCAGGTAATTCCACTGTGCAGCCAAAGGTAGGAAATACTGGCATAGACCCAGATCACATGACATTCTCCTCAGACAAGTGATAGCAAAAAAAACGGGCAGGGAGAAACAGGTAAATATCTATCTTGACTCGACTATAGCAGCAACACCTAGTTTCCGGGGGAAGCAGGGCCCATGGTACCAGTAATGGACTCAGTGTAGTGGTATATTGATAAAATAAACCAGCTCTCAAAAAAAAAAAAAAGCCTTGATATGTAGTATTTGCTGATTTCCATGGTGTAAAAACTCCCCACAGCTGATATCAAGCTCCCAAATGGACTAGACATCACTGAATGCAGAATTAGGCAGAGAGGCAGGCAATTGGCCCTCACGAGCTGGTACAAGCTGGCTCCAGCACACCACTGCCTCACGGTACCAGCAGTGGCCTCGATGATGTTGGCAGCAATGTCCTCACCAAATTGGTTCTATGGTGTACCTTTGGTCAATGTCCTAGCTAATTAGCAGCTGTTGCTGCAGTTTCTCAAACTGGTTCCCCATCCTTCTCAGTCATTCTGAGAACTATAAAATAGTCTTTCTAATCAATTACTTTGATCAGCCCAAGAATGTTTCTGTTGCTTACAGCTAAGAACTCTGACCTTCTAGAGGTCACATCTGGAGGTTAAGAACCTAAGACCTAAAGTCTAAACTCCTGCACTCCTAGGAAGGGTTTTGCTTTAAGACATTTGCATCTTAAGAAGGATGAAACTCTTAAACCAGTGCGTCTGGAAATTTAATGAGAATCACCTGGGGATCTTGTTAAAATGCAGATTCTGATTCACTAAGACGGAAGGGAGGCAGAAAATGTACATTGCTCACAAGCTCCCTGGGGCTGCTGCTGCTGCTCATCCCAGAACACACTGTGGAGCAAGTCCTTAAACCACAGAGCTAAAGTGCTAAGGGTGGGGCCTCAGGCCCAGATTCCTCAGGGCACCCCTGAGTTCAAGCCACATAAGGGCCTGCCTGCCCTCCTTATTCTGGTCAGTGCCCCAGCTGACCCTGAATATTTGTCATGGCTGACACAGGCTGATCCCAGCTGCTGTGACAATCTACCTCTGAATGCCTGAGCTGCCACGGCTAGTGTCACCTGACCATCCCTGACCACCTCTCTTGGTATGCAAGCCATAAATTTAAATTCACTTATTCATCTATTCAACAAATATGTGCTGTTTACCTCTTGTGTGTAATGCTCTTGGCTAACTTTAGATCATTCTAGACTCTCCGTCTGTGTGTTTTAAGTAAGCTGAACTGGGAGCATTCCCAGCGCCATTAAATGAGGACTGGATTTAGCACATGTAACAAGAAGTTAAAGGTCAAGGGGATCTGTGTGGGCGAGGAAAAATTCCAAGCCCGTCAGCAGTTTGGTTGTGGGAAAATGCGATTTGATAATCTGTCAACTCAAGCTGTCAATCAAAGCCCATTATTACTATTATGCCACCCATCTGACACTAGATCAATAGGATAAGTACTTACTGACATCAGATCAATGGTATGACTAAGTTTGGGGGTGACAGCTAAACAATTGTATCCATCCTAGGTATGTGAATGTTATTACCAGGAACATCAACTCAAAGCGAAATGATAAACCACTTCCTGCACAGTGTTGTGAAAGAAATGTTCAAATCCCACCTACTAAGATAGAAAAGGTAAAGTGCGTGTTTATTTCTAAGATTTATAAAGTATCCATTTTGCAACTGAGCTTATGGGGAAGATACATTTCACAGAGCCATAAGCTAACAATTGAGCCCCTAGGGCTGATTGGATAAGAGATCCTTGTCATGCCAGAGAATTTGAAGGAAATTCACATGAACTGTGAGAATGTCTTTTTTCTTTTCCAACTGTCGCAGTTTCCCCTCCTTGAACAGCTTCTATCGTAGGGCTCCAGGAATGAATTTTAACCAGGATGGAGAACAGTCAAATAAAGGAATCCAATGTCAGTTTCCGTCTGCCTCCTCTCAATTCTCACTATCCACATAACACTCACTTGCTTATTCAACAGCAAATACTAACATACCCCATGTGCTAAGCACTGTGTTAAGCTCTGGGGATATAAGGGTTAAAAGTTTTAGAACAAAGTATTATGAGGTACACAGTAGAGACACAACCCTAGTGTGGGAAAGGCCAGTGAAGTCTTCTTAGGAAGTGACATTTAAGTTAATGCCTAAAGGGTAAGTGAGACCTAGCCAGGCCAAGCACGTGGGTCTGTGAAGCGGAGGTCTGTGAAGCCTTCCATGTGCACTCCCCTACTCGGGGGACTGAAGGCCCATGACCAAAGATGTGCTGAGAGGCAAGATTCTAGGAGCCAGAGAAAACAGCTAAGAGTCAACATGTACCATAGGACAAGGTGGCCTCCCCTCCACCCTGTGACAGCCCTGAGCACATTGTGAGGGAGGCAAGCAGCAACCTGAATCTGCTTCTATATTCCACTCCTATTCTCAGGTGCTTTCCTACGACCACTGTGTCCTGGAGCCTGGTTCTCTGAACGTCCTATCCCACCCCCACAGCAAATCACAGTGAAGCTCAGACAGTAGAGAGTAACCAACCTCAAGGATATTATTAGCGCTTTGATGGGGATGACCACCCACCTTAAGGTAAAAGTGACAACGAGTAGGGAAAGGTATATGCAGAGAGAGAAAGAAAGGGATAGTTTGAGATATACCCTGATCTGATCATTCCTATTCATGGGATAGCCTATTATTCCATCAAATATTAGTATATGTGAGTTTTTCTGTGTGTGTGTGTTACATGTGAGTGTATGTATGTGTATATACATGCAAGAGCATATACGTATGTGAGTGATTATGAGTATATATATATGTGTGTGTGTGTGTAGTCACATCTACTTGTATGAATTTTTAAATGGCTCCTGATTACTGACCACATACATGCTTGCAGACACTCTGCTGGGTACTTTACACGTATAATTTCACTTCGTTTTCACAAGAACCCTAGGACACGCATTCCCTATATTATGCTCACTTTTCAGACAAGGAAATGAAAGGTTAGAGAGGCTCAGTAACTTGCTCACAATCACACAACTATTAAGTAAATCTTGACTCATCCTCCATCTGTTCCAAAAAGTACTTCTTTTCCTTAGTGGCCCCACCCATTTTCAAACCCACCAAAATTTTGCTTCAACATCTCCATTAATTACATATCTGGCCTGTCAGACTCCTTAAGGGAAAAAAAGTTGTGTGTATCCTCAAATGTATCACAGATGCCGAGGCCAGCATTCACCATTGTGTGTTGATTCGTAAGATGAATGGTGGTCTGACCTTTGAGAAAACACCTTTACCTGGGTCATGGTGAGGACTATGCTCCTGCCAGATGGTCATTAGGTCACTCCTGATCCAAAGGGCACATCAGAATAGTGAGCCATCATGTTGCAATCACAAAACATTTTGCAAACCACAGGCTGGGATTCCAAACCAATTGAAAGGGTGTATAATAATAGACATGAGATGTTCTGATTTGGAGTGGAGGGGAGAGTTAATCAGAGTGAATGTTCCAGCCACACAATCACAGTAGCTAAAAGATGGATACTGAAGAGCTTGTCTCCCTTTATTTATATGCCTTTACATATACACTTACCAAGAAACAGTTTCACTTACCTTTTAAACAGTCAGAGTGCCACTTTGTCATTAAGCAGAGATGCCAGGGAAGAAATGAGTATTATTTAAAATGCAAACAGAGTGTAAAGGATGACTGCCAAGAAACAGCTCATCCCAGATGCCTCAAAGCTACTGCTGTCTGCTGCTACAAAATGCCTGCAGGAGATAAAGTTCATATAGGCTTGTGGTTCTCCAACTTTGGCACGCAGCCGAATCACCTGGAGGACTTGTTAAAGCACAGAATGCTATGCCCCACCCCCAGAGTTCCTCTTCCAGGAGGTCTGGGGTGAGGCCCAAGGACTTGCATTTCTAACAAGTTCCCAGGGCTGCTATTGCTGATGATCCCGGGACCACACTATGAGAACTACTGGGGCAGGCATTGTTAAGTCCAGCCCATTAGCATTGCTAACAGTTAAATCTAAAAGGTGACTAAAACTATCCTGGACAAGAGGATTCCTTGACTTGAAGAGAGATATCCAGGTCATAATGGAGGCTGCAGATCCCTCAGATAAAAGGTAAGTTGCTTCCTCCTGGAGGCCCAACATCTTCCAATACCCTGGAGTTGAGTCCTTCCAGAAGAGTAAAGAAACCCTTCGGGCTAGATAAAGGCCGGTGATTACATCAGGCCACCAAGGGGAAAGTGGCCTCATTGAATTACAGATGTCACGTAGAAATCCCAAGAGCAATCAAGATGATTTTTCTAAGTAGCACAGAGAAACCCCAGCAAGGTAGAGGTTTGGCCTCTTCTTCCCCCAGTGAAAAAGAATCATTCTGTCAGAGAAGCTATTGTGCTGAGAAGGTGTCTGATAAGGAATTATCTTTCCTCTATAGCTCTTTCAAATAAAGCTTGTCAAAACAAACTATGCCTGAGTGCCAAGGATAGGATTGGTCCCCGGCAAACAACAAAAGAGCTAAACTCAGGAAAATTGGGCTTTTACTGCCACCCTGTTCCACAAGCAGTCCCCCTGTAGAATCACATTCCTATCTTGTTTTATCCTGTTGTCTGTGCATTAGCCAGCCCTGGGGTTAAATCAGTTGCACTCGGAAGAGTATGTTTTGCAGCATCGTCCTCCTGGAGAAGTGCGAAGGGAAAGGCCACCATACAGGGCCTTTGCAACTGGAATCTTGGAGGGACACAGAGAACTCACATTGCCCCAGAAACCTAGGAGAAGTGTGATTCCCCTTGGGTTTAGCCGAGCCCTGTTAATCCTTCCTACAATGAGTGTCTATCCTGTCAGGATTTGTGATTGAGAGCTGCTTAAACAGGTGAGAAAATTTCAGGAAGCTAATATGTCCCATCTAATCAAGGCTAAGTGTTACCTCTTTGCCCAAGCCCTCTTATTTGCATGAGTACCACATGGTAATAGGTAAATAATTTTTTTCAAGGTTGTTTGAGATGCGGGCCCTTAAATAAGTGATCTACTGCTGTTTCATCTAAAGGAGAAGTTACCCAGCAAGCCTCAAGATTCGTGCCCTCACCAGAAACCATTTCCAGCTCGACCTCATGCTTCAGAAACCCAATACTACAAAATTGGCTATAGCAGAGTTATAAACCAAACGGTTATTTCTTCACACGCACCTGGGAACTCACTTTTCACCATCTTGAAGACCTGTAGCAATGAGATTTAGTTACTTAGCACTCCCATCTTTTATTTTATAAATACATTTTGAACTTTTTTCTTTGATTTTGTGGCTTTTTCTCTCTTTGGTCCAGATACACTCTTTATTTAGAAAAACTTACCTCTTCCACTTAGCACTTGGAAATAGATTTTGAGCAAAATATCTTGCATGTGATCCCACTACAGCAGTGGCTCCCAAAGCATGGTCGCAGGACTCACAGCATCACATCACCTGGGAACTTGTTAGAGATGCAAATTCTCGAGCCCATGTATCCAGAAACTCTGGGGGTGAGCCCCAGCCATCTGTGTTTTAACAAGCCCTCCAGGTAATTCTGATACAGGCTAGTGTGAAAAAACTGTTAGCAGAGAATATGGAAACAAGGAGTATATAACAAGAAACCCAGTTCAGGGTAAGGAGTTCTCTTGACCCATGGATATATTTTTCTTTAAACTTTTATAATATTTTGCAAAGTAAAAAATAACCCCAATACTACATATATGTTGTTACTTTCTTATTATGATGGTGTGATAGAGTCAGCTCCCAGCAACTCTTGAGAGCCAACTGTTAAACATTCAGGAAGTCTGCAAGCCAGCTGACAAAACCATCGGTATGTTGCAGCCAGCCATCGTGAGAGTATTTACACCACAGAAATCAGCAAACGCTACACATCAGAGCTTTCATTCAGAGAACCAGTTTACCAGCACATCACTGGCTGGTTTTCAAAAGGGTTGCCACAGTCTGTGTTGGGACAAAAGGCAGTGACAGATAAAGGATCACAAGGTAAGGAGCCAGGATTTGGAGCTGGACAAGGGTGCAGGACATTATGGAGTGAGACAGAGCAAGTTTAATACAATTTTATATTTGGAAAGTGAAAACAGACCTTCTTTGTATTCTTCTTGACTGGTGGTGATGTACTGATTCATTCATTGAGTGAATATTCATTGAATGTCTACTATGTACCAGGCACTGTGCTAGGCTCTGGCCATATAGCAGTGAAGAACACAAAGTCTCTGCCATCACATAGCTTGCAGCTTACAGACAACAACAACATAAAGCTAAATACACACAGTTTTGTATTCCAATGATGATAAAGAGTTATTTGATATAAGTGGCTATTTGATATGAGATGCTCAGGGTGAGCTTCATTAACAAGATGACATTTGAACAGAGAACCAAAGGAAGTGAGAGATCAAATCATTGTTGGAAGACAATTCTCCATAGGTCTCATGCATTTATGTACAATTTAGAAGCAAAGGTACTGCCTGCCTCTGTTCTGGATAGGTTTTCAAGGATGGTTATATAACATCCATGGAAGGCAGAGATAATGTCTCTCTCCAAAGTTAAGCACAGATTCACTTACTGTCCAGTATAATAAAGATGATGCCTTCCCCTAGAGGAAAGGACAGCCATGTTTACTATGTGTTTTAAATGATTCAGGTTTCCTAATCTCAGGGTTCCTCTCCTATAAGACAACTCACTGCATGTGCTGGTGTCACCTGGCCCTCTTCATAACTCCTTGTGGGAATTGGGACTCGAGGATCCAGCACAAGAAAATGCTGATACTCTGGCTACAGATATTGCTATGAATAATAAAATCGTTTGTCTCTGACCCAGGAATGTCACGTCTTCTTCCAGCACCCATGAAACTGGGGCAGGCAAACTTGATAACTTGCAAGCAAGGTAACTGTCAGGCCCCTCAGAGTTCATGACAGCCGTGAGAATAAATGAGGGAAGGATGGTGCAGGCAGAGGAAACAGCAAGTGCAAGTGCCCTGAGGTGGATGACGGTCTACCCCAATCAGACTCTCCTCTGTGGCTTGCCCTGGCCCTTGATGGCTGTGTAAATTGATTAATTGATTCCATCTTACTCAACTTGTTTTGCCTAACTCGAACATTTGGGATGCCACCACTTCTTGTAGGAAGATCTGTGATTGCCAATACAGGAAGAAAAGGGAAGATCTCCCATGCCACCCCAACTCCCAGTCCCAGGGAGTCATATTGAATCTGTGGATCCATGAAATTTGTTTAATTTATGGGTTGAGAAAAACAGTCCTAGAAAGACTTGTAGTGCCCAGAACAGACACTACAAACAATTAAGGGGGACAGTAACCAACACTGCCAGGCAGCTGCCAGAAACCCAGAGTTCAATGGGAGAAAAACGGAAAAATCAAGAAACAAGAGTAGAGACACAATCCTCAAATAGGAAGGGCTCAATTTCAGAGCTTTTGTGGGCAAGGCCATGACAAATCACAGCAAAACTAGCCACAATCATACTAGGACAACTTGACTTATATAAAGAATATGAGAGTTGAAGAAAACCACATCTGGTACATAGATTCTAAAAGCCACATTTGAATGCATTTAAAAAAATTTTTTCAGAACACATCTCCAATTTGATCATGAAAGTCATTGAAAAGAGAGAATTCTATACACAGACATTTGCATTATGAATCACTCCTTAGAAATGACTCATTTCCTTAAAATTAAATAAGTCAGCACCTCATGAGGAGCAACACCTCTAAAAATCGCTACTGTAATCTCTAAGAAAAATTTGAACTTGGCTTTAGTTTTTCAGCATAAAAAAGAGTGTTCTCAGCTAAGTCTGAGAAAATAGTCAATAGTTTCCTATGTATCATGATTCAATTGGCCAGCCACTCTAATATTGATAAATCTTAAATGACAAAAGCAGATTGATACTGTGATTTCTGTTTTAAAGTACTTTATTTTCTCTCCTCTCTCAAAAGAATTTACTTCCCTCCTCCATAACTTTTACAAACTCACCATTCCACTGAGTAACATGAGTGTGTGAGTAGCTTAAATAGTTATTGCAAGGGACTGAAGGTTTGTGTCCCCCCAAAATTCGTTATGTTGAAACCTAACCCGGAGAGTGCTAGTATTAGGAGGTGGGGCCTTTGGGAGATGATTAGGTCATGAGAGTGGAGCCCTCATAAATGAGAGTAATGCCCTTTTAAAAGGAACCCCAGAGAGCTCTCTAACCCCTTCTGCCACATGAGGACACAGCAAGAAGATGACCGTCTATGAACCGAGAAGCAGGCCCTCACCAGACATGAAATCTGCTGGCGCCTTGATCTTGACATTCTCAGCCTCCAGAACTGTGAGATAGAAATGTTTGTTGTTTAAGCCACCCAGCTATGCTATTTTTGTTATAGCAGCCCCAACAGACTAAAACAGTTGTATATACACATATAAGGTTTCAAGGACAATTCGATCCCGAGATCATCAAATCCATTTCCCCGCTTCCATATAGGACTGCAGCAAAACTGGCAAAATCCCCACTATTTGCCACGTTTTCAAGACCTTCAGTGAACAACATCTTGCCATCTCTTGTAATAGTCTCCTTTTTTAAATTCCTGTGAAGAAGGATTTAGTTGCAACTGTGATTACTGCTGTATTGCTGGAAATAGGAAAAACTGGATACAACCTAGAAGTCCCAAATAGAGAAATGGTTAAAGACCTGAGGTTGCAGGCATACAGCAGGACACTTTGCTACCATTCAAGCGATAGTGTAGAATATTAATGACATGAAAACATTGTCATGATATTTTGTTAAAAGTAAGAGTTATGGAACAGCATATACAGGATGATCTCATTTTAGTCTAAAATATTATATGCATATATGTATTCCCCATGTGTGCATAAAACGTGTATTAAGCACCTACTATATGCCAGGCACTATGTTAGGCTCTGAGAATGCAGTGGTGAAAAGACAAACAACTCCTGCCCTCATGAAGCTTAGTCTAGCCAGGAAGATAGACATTAGATAGATAAGTATATAAGCCATTGGTTAATTGCAAGTATAAGAAATGCTGTAAAAAACAGGATGTTGTACTTCCCATCTAAGAAGACCCTAGCTGCAGACATTCTGATCATCCTCTCCATTCCAGTTTTGTGAAGCCCCTTTGGATGAGAAGGTTTTAGGACATATTCTGCTTCCTAATTTTTCCTACAAATATACTTTTACAATAAGACCAACAAAAGAGAAATTCTAGAATTCTGGGGAATCGTCTCTCACGAAGCATGCCATCCCACCAAGAATAACCTTGCATTGACTGGAAATCCTCACTCATCTCTTTTTGCCAAGCTAATAATGTGAATTGTTTTAACCTTTCCTTATAGGTTTTATTTTCCAAGGCTTAAATCATCTTCATTGTCCTTTTATGAACTGCCTCCAAGTTTGACGTGATTAATGCCTGCTCATTAGATGCTGAACAAACTTGTGGACGGATGCACTCCAGTAACTTTAAAGACTTTGGTTTTGTCAAAGAAGGGCCGCAGCCAGTACACAATATATATCATCTGCATCTATGATAAACATACCTCTTCAAGTTGGACTCTCCATAAAAGCATTCAATCTTCCCATTTCTTTATAATTAAGATCTTCTTCCCATCTTCAAAGGCCTGGATTGCATCCACAAACCCTAAATAATGTGTTTCATTTCTTTAAAAATAGCATTTCCCTGAATCAGCATTACACAGACATTTCAACGTGGGTTTTTTTTTTTTCCTGTCCAAACCTGTCAGCAAATTTGCTACTGCTCTGGCCATCAGACACAACTCATCAGGTCCAAGCAATTTTACCAGCACAGCATTTTTATTTTATCCCTGGAAGGCAAGTGAAGATGATGCTTTAAAGATCCCAAATGGCCTGGGTGATTTTTTGAGTATCTAATATTTCTTGGGTACTTAACACGTATGTAATATTTCTTTCGTACAACTAAGCAAGAAGATGAAGTTCTTCCGTTCCAAAGACTGACACCTAACTGGAAAGATAGTACAAACAGGTGTGTTTGAACGTGAAGATTTAGTGTCCTCTTTAAATACACATTAAAAGGCCTCGGCACTGGGAAAATACACACCAATGCCTAACAACACCATACAACCTTAGCAGAGCATTAAGATTGAGCTCTGCTCAATCAAAAACATCCCAAAGAATAAAACCCCAGGACCAGATGGCTTTCCTGGGGAATTCTACCAAACTTTCAGAGAGGATTTAATACCTATCCTTTTCAAGCTATTCCGAAAAATTAGGGGAGATGGAACACTTCCTAACACATTCTATGAGGCCAACATCACGCTGATACCAAAACCTGACAAGGACACCACAAAAAACGAGAACTACAGGCCAATATCACTGATGAACATAGATGCAAAAATTCTAAACAAAATTTTGGCAACCAGAATTCAGCAATTCATCAAAAGAATCATACATCAGGATCAGGTGGGATTCATACCAGGGACACAGGGATGGTTCGACATCCGCAAATCCATCAACGTGATACACCACATCAACAAACTGAGGAATAAAAACCACATGATCATCTCAATAGATGCAGAGAAGGCATTTGACAAGATCCAACAGCCATTTATGATAAAAACTCTGAACAAAATGGGCATAGAAGGAAACTACCTCAACATAATAAAGGCCATATATGACAAACCCATAGCCAACATCATACTCAATGGGCAAAAACTGAACCCCATCCCCCTGAAAACAGGAACGAGACAAGGATGCCCTCTATCACCACTCTTATTTAACATAGTACTGGAGGTCCTGGCCAGAGCAATCAGGCAAGAAAAAGGAATAAAAGGAATCCAAATAGGGAGGGAAGAAGTGAAACTCTCGCTGTTTGCAGACGACATGATCTTATATATAGAAAACCCCAAAGAATCCATTGGAAAACTGTTAGAAGTAATCAACAACTACAGCAAAGTGGCAGGGTATAAAATCAATTTGCATAAATCAGTAGCATTTCTATACTCCAGTAATGAACCAACAGAAAAAGAACTCAAGAATACAATACCATTCACAATCGCAACAAAAAGAATAAAATACCTTGGGGTAAATTTAACTAAGGAAGTGAAGGACCTATATAATGAAAATTACAAGGCCTTTCTGAGAGAATTGGATGACGACATAAGGAGATGGAAAGACATTCCATGTACATGGATTGGAAGAATAAACATAGTTAAAATGTCCGTTCTACCTAAAGCAATCTACAGATTCAACGCCATCCCAATCAGAATCCCAATGACATTCTTTACAGAATTAGAACAAAGAATCCTAAAATTCATATGGGGCAACAAAAGACCCCAAATTTCTAAAGCAATCCTGAGAAAAAAGAACAAAACGGGAGGCATCACAATCCCTGACTTCAAAACATACTACAAAGCTACAGTAATCAAAACAGCATGGTACTGGTACAAAAACAGGTGCACAGATCAATGGAACAGAATTGAAAGCCCAGAAATAAAACCACACATCTATGGACAGCTTATCTTTGACAAAGGAGCTGAGGGCATACAATGGAGAAAAGAAAGTCTTTTCAACAAATGGTGCTGGGAAAACTGGAAAGCCACATGTAAAAGAATGAAAATTGACCATTCTTTTTCACCATTCACCAAAATAAACTCAAAATGGATTAAAGACCTAAAGGTGAGACCTGAAACCATAAGGCTTCTGGAAGAAAACGTAGGCAGTACACTCTTTGACATCAGTATTAAAAGGATCTTTTCGGACACCATGTCTTCTCAGAGAAGGGAAACAATAGAAAGAATAAACAAATGGGACTTCATCAGATTAAAGTGCTTCTTCAAGGCAAATGAAAACAGGATTGAAAGAAAAAAACAACCCACTAACTGGGAAAAAATATTTGCAAGTCATATATCTGACAAAGGCTTAATATCCATAATATATAAAGAACTCTCGCAACTCAACAACAAAACATCAAACAACCCAATCAAAAAATGGGCTGGAGACATGAACAGACATTTCTCCAAAGAAGATATACTGATGGCCAATAGGCACATGAAAAGATGCTCATCATCGCTGATCATCAGGGAAATGCAAATCAAAACTACACTAAGATATCACCTTACACCCGTTAGAATGACAAAAATATCTAAAACTAATAGCAACAAATGTTGGAGAGGTTGCGGAGAAAAAGGAACCCTCATACACTGCTGGTGGGAATGCAAACTGGTGCAGCCACTATGGAAAACAGTATGGAGATTCCTCAAAAAATTAAAAATAGAACTACCATACGATCCAGCCATCCCACTACTGGGTATTTATCCAAAGAGCTTGAAGTCAGCAATCCCAAAAGTCCTATGCACCCCAATGTTTATTGCAGCACTGTTTACAATAGCCAAGACGTGGAAGCAACCTAAGCGTCCAGCAACAGACGAATGGATAAAGAAGATGTGGTACATATATACAATGGAATACTACTCAGCTGCAAAAGAGAACAAAATCATTCCATTTGCAATAACATGGATGGACCTTGAGAGAATTATGTTGAGTGAAATAAGCCAGCGAGAGAAGGATAATCTGTGTATGACTCCACTCATATGAGGAATTTAAAATTATGGACTAAGAACAGTTTAGTGGATGCCAGGGGAGAGGTGGGGTGGGGGGTGGGCACAAAGGGTGAAGTGGTGCACCTACAACATGACTGACAAACATTAATGTACAATTGAAATTTCACAAGATTGTAACCTATCAATAACTCAATAAAAAAATATAAATAAATAAATAAAAAATAAAAAAAAGATTAAGCTCTGCTCAGCTGTGGGAAGTTTCCATGGACTAGATGACTTTTATGTGACGTTTTTATTACTGTTGCAAATAGCACACAAGGCCTAGCCAAATTTGCAGTCAACCACTGGGGCCGAAGCACTTTCAGAACCACCACAGCTAAAATTAAGCCTGACTCCTTTACTGCCACTAAGAACTTGGATAGCTAGAATGACACATGCACGCTTTTTACAGTTCTGTCCCCAGCTAAATCTATTTTGGCAATCATAGTGGACAGAGCCAAAGTCATGGATCCAAATAAATAAAATGCCAATTTCCACACCTTTCAGTACACAATCTGAAATTTGATCCACTTTCTCCACTACCATTAAGGCACTTGAATTTTGCCCCAAAAGGAAAACTCTGTACTGAAACTTCTCTTCTACAAATGGATTTGCATTCTAGTTTGTCAGAGAACGAACAGAAGTTAAATCATCTGGGTCTGATTTCAGGTCAATTTCATCAGCATCTTCAGTGAGATTCAAAGTTATCCAAGAGACAGTGCCTGTCCTCTAAAAGCTAATTAGAATTGTGAATATTCATAGATTTGTGAATTCTCTAGAATATAACAAACCAGAAACTGGCCTGAATCCTTTTGTATTATCTTTACCTAAGGACACTTTAGCGTAGATTCCCTGGAAGCAACAAGGGAAGAGAGAAGTGCTTCCTATTCAGGGCTGCCATGTTAGGCCACACAGGTTGTGCACTGCAGAATTCCAGGAGCTGCCATTCACACAGTCTGGAGTTAAAAGGCATCAGCTGAAAAAGTTAAAAGGATAAAGGAACGGAATGATTACGTCCAAGTTCAACCCAAAGAGCTGACCACATTTCTTACATTCATAACATTGCTCCCCATAGGGCATAATCACTTAATGCTTGTTGGATGGATGGACAACTACATGAATTATTTCATAAGTATAGCCTGGTCTCAGCTTACAATTTGCCGTTCCTCTAGTGTTCTGCACTCTCTTGTTTCTTAGCATTCATAGAAATATGTTTATAACTGATAAGAGATAACAGAGGTTTGGTCTTCACCTTCAAGGATTCTCCTTTTACACTTCAAGTATTTTCCAAATTATCACCTAAATATTTACTGGGGAAAACAACAATAGCTCCATTTGTTGTGACTTAGCCAGTATATTAACTTGCCTACCTAGTGACTCCAGCAAAGTCTACACACCCTCATTCAGCTGTTCCTCATCCTGTTTGATATTACCTTTCAGAGGCTCCATCCCATGCAGAAAGTAATGCAGAAAGGACCTTAACCTCCAATAGGTTCATTTTCACTTGAAGTTTCGTCATTAGAGAAGTTCCATCTTCTTTGGCATTTCTATATCTAGGCCATGTGCCAAGGGTCTGTTTCTCATACTCTAGAGTAGGTGTTGGCTACCCTCATTCCTTTGGAAAGAGAAGTTAGCGTATGCAGCAGAGAAGCAGCTGAGGACTGAACCATGGGGCTTGGGGAATTGAAAAAATGTGCGAGCAGCCAATGGCAAGGCAGACATACTCTTTATTCACTCTGGCCAACAGACAGTGGGAGTGCAGCAGCTCCCCTTGTGGCCGCTTTTATATAGCTACTAGACAAAAGTGGCATACAGCCAGCATACAATGTTTACATTATGCAGGTTACATAAAGTGTTTACATATATGGTTGGCACATGTGCTGCCTGCAGCAGACATGCTGAGTCACATCTGCCCGGAAGCTGCTCCAGTCTGATTGTCCATAGTACCTCCATTTCCCTTCAGTTAGTTAAGGAGGAGGGCCTGTTCCTTCCTCTCACTTCCTTGTCTTCATCATATATGTGTTACTTCCACAAACATAAATTCGGTCCTCCAAACAACTGACACTTGTTGGTCTGGGAACTGCTCAGTTTTGCCAGTCTTAGGCCATTGCTTTATCTAGTTGTGATGAGATATACACACACACTTCCTGTGGGCATTGTTTTCACATGCTTTGAATTGGTCTACTCTATATGTTAGATTTACCTTGATAGTGGTGAATAACAGGTAACGTTTATAACATGCACACACACCTGCCTATAAACTTAGAATAGGGCCACATGATCTAGTTCTTGCCAGACTGTGAATTTGGAGAGAATTAAAGCTTATACTTTGTCATAATCTGTTACAGAGAAGCAACATTTCACAGAGGAGGGCCAACTTCACATGTAAACAGAACAGATATTCTTCTACCCGCCATAACTGGAGACATGTTGGATACTCATCCTTTTTGTGTGTACCTCTCACACTTAGCCAAAAATATCCAACGATAATTCATTTATTTGTTTATTCATTCATCTATTCTACAACCACTTGTGGGGAATCATTCTTGGCAAAGTACTAGGGAAACAAATGTAAGACAAACTCTGACTCAGGCGAGTCATGAACTAAGCTGGTGATGAAGGGATGAGGATCCCTTAGATAGCTAAGTATGCTGTGATGAGTACAACAAAAGATATGCGCATGGGGCATTATGGGGGCATAAAGGAGGAGTAACTAACTCAGGCTGAGTGGATAGGTGGTTCTGGGAAGTTTCCTCTTGAAGGAGGAAAACCGTTAACTGATCTGAAGAGATGAGTTAGTTAAAGAAATGGGAAAGGAAATATTCACAAGCCACAGCATGAGCAAAGTCCCAGAAACAGGAAACAACATGACATGAGTAAGAATTCTATCCGTGACAGCGGTGGTGCAAAACAGAAACTGGCAAGGGATGAGGCAGAGGAAGCAGGCAAATTAGGGAGGCCTAGAAAGCTGTGCTGTACACAAGGGAGAAAAATAAGCAGTTTGCATTTTAGATAGACTTTCTCACAGGTATTGGAGGGAGACAGCACTGAAGACAGGGAAACCAGTAACAGGGTGTTGCATAACTCCAACAGCTGCATAACCCATGTGGATTATACACGTGGTAGGCAGATGCAGAAGGAAGGTGACTGGGCTTCTGATGTCCCTGTACAGGGAACCCCCAAATCTGCAAGAATTCACAGACCAGTTTGGGAATGACAACCAAAACTGGGAAGGGATTCTGCTTGATTTAATTTGTGACTGAGTGCCTTCATCAAGGGCATCTTGATGCATAAGATATAAGAAGGCTCGAGCAGTCTGGGCCCCATATACTTCAAAACTAATCAACCAAATCTCCCTCCCAAGACAAAACCCACAGTGAGGATAAAACATTGAGGAAAATCCAAATTGGGCAAGACTGGGACATATGGACACCTTTGACGATGAGGTCAGATAAAAGTGTAGGAAGGAAGGAGAGGAGAAAGATCCAGAAAGAGTGAGGTCATATTCTTTATCACTTTGAAAAAGCCAGAGAAGAGGGATCTATGAATCTGTGAGGCCAGAAAAGCTAACTGGTCCACCTTTCCCTTCCAAAAGTTTAGGAAAACTCATTCACAGTTGACTCTCTACAGAGTTATTATGACAAAAAAGAGAATAAGGAGTAGAATAGGATTCCTACAAAGAAGGCAATCCAGAAAGTACTGCCCGGAAAACTGATTAAAAACTATAATCTGAAATTTCAACACAAGTGAAAAATTTTTAGAAAATGATAGGAACTATGAAAGAACAGCATAAATCGTAATTACAAAAACTCAAAAATTTTCCTCTCAAAAAGGAAAATTTGAAAATTTTCTTGAAAACACAATATATCCAAAAATGTGAGGTACAGCTAAAACCTTTATAAAGGGGAAAAAACACGCAAAACCACCTATGAAGTTGCCATGCCCTCAAAAATTAAATATAAATCAAATAGAGGCTCCAAATCTAATAGAGCCTCCAAATCTATCACTTTACAGGAAATTCAGGGGACAGAAGAGCACATAAAATGACACTACAAGGGTTCGATCAGCAAATCCAGATGAATAACAGGACTAACAACCAATTTCTTTAAGAAAAGAGGGAGAGTGAGGGAGGCGGGGAGAGGGAGAAGGGAAAACCAGAAGATTAAGGGACTTAAGAGATGTCAGCCAACCAAAATGTATGAACCTTAATCGGATCCAAATGCAAAGTTTATAAACTATTTTTGCAAGTTATAAGACAATCAGATGAATGTGAATGATGACGATAGTAAGGAATTATTAATTTTTAGGCATGATAATGGGATGTGGTTATGTATTTTTAAGTCCTTATCTTTTAAAAATACATCCTGAAATTTTTAGAGATGAAATTATATGTTATTCGGGATTTTCCTCAAAATAATCTGGGGAGGAGAGGTAGCTGCAGCTCTATATTAAACAAGATTGGCTGTATATGGATAACTATTGAAGATGAATCCCTTATAACAGTATCTCTATGTCTTTTTAATTTAATTTAAAAATTCCACAGTTAAAGGATTTTTTTAAATTATCATAAAAGATAATACATTACACCAAACTAGCCACTTACACCAAAGAGCAAATTTATTCACTGGGTTATTTAACCAATCACAAAGCCAGGCTCTTAGACTGGGAAAATGAACAAGTGTTAAATGTGGCAATAAAGCCAAGAAATTTCCCAAGTACTGAGGGAACTGCCCAAGATCAGATCTAGGTAAGCTGCCACAGGGTGTTTCTGGGCACCTAGCTTGCAGAATAAGGAGAGAGCTCCAAATAGGAGGAGGAAGAAAACATAGGGGTGCCATTTTCATGCTTTCACCACCTCTGCAGATAGATTTGTGGCAGCTCAAATATCCCTCTTGAGGCCAAAAGACTCTTCTCCCTTGTGTTTTCAGACGTCTTTGTAGAAGTCACTGGGATGAAAAAGAGCAACCTCACACTCGTTCAGTAATATCAGGATTTATTTAAACGACCTACATTGAACGTAACTCAATGGAGACTTCTCTGCTATAGATCCCTAGAGATCAGAAATGTTCACCCTATATTCACTATGTTTCTTGCATCAAGATTTTAAAAAGCCAACGAAATGCTGATAAAAGTGTGGTTTCTCCACAGTACATTCAGAGGTCTTCTCAGTTCTCATTTTTTAGTATTTACTCAGCAACCCATACACTTCAAGTTTTCCATTGATAAATAGGAAACAAATCTCTGTCAAATCATAACCACCTGATGAAGACAAATTGTGTCAAGCATGGTCTCTGCATCCATATATAAACACTGAAGCAAGTAAATAGGCCTCACTCTACTTCAAGCAGTAGTCAACATCTTGAAAACGCCGGGTTCTAGTTTCTGCTGACCAGGACCTTAGAGCTTCTGAACTTATATCCATTCCTTTCCTTAATTTTACTCTTGAGTACTCTGTCAAAGTAAGTTACACGAAGTATTTATGTTCTCCTAAATGTGTGCTGACAAAAGTTTCTCTTTGTCTTGAACTCCTTCATCACCTTTGTCCTTAAAGTATAATTTAAATAACATAACTGTGGTTCATGGATCCAGTAAACTTGACAGCCTTTAAAATGTCACAGTCCTAACAAGACAAAATAGATGAACTGACAACCACCCTGATTACCCATGACAAATCTTCCTGCCAACAAGGACTAAAGTTTAGAGCCTTTGGGATCTTTGGCTTCCAGTTTTATCTGAACCTGGAAGCATTATGGTGTCATAACACTGTGGTGTAAAAAGAACATGGAAACAGGGTTGAGAACTGCAACCTGAGCTGCTCAAAAGTATTAGTGACTTTTTGGTTTTGCCACCAAGACAGCTCACACCAGCTTACAAGTACCAACTTCCTTCCTCTGAATGGAACCAGCATCTCATTCTCTTCCACTTATATCATCACTCTTATTCCTTTTCTACTCCCAGTATTTCATGAACTGTAAAAAATTACACCAAAGATAATATGAGTGTACTAGGGAGATAAAGTGTACAAAAGACCAATGGCAATGCTAAGAAATCTGAAGGAGAAAAGGGCAGTCAATGGCAACTCACAGTGAGCTTTAAAAGTAGACACTCAGAGGCCAGCCCGGTGGCACAGCGGTTAAGTGTGCACATTCCGCTTCGGCAGCCCGGGGTTCGCCAGTTAGAATCCGGGGTGCAGACATGGCACTGCTTGGCACGCCATGCTGTGGTGGGCATCCCACATATAAAGTGGAGGAAGATGGGCATGGATGTTAGCTCAGGGCCAGTCTTCCTCAGCAAAAAGAGGAGGATTGGCAGATGTTAGCTCAGGGCTAATCTTCCCAAAAAAACAAAGCAGACACTCAGAAATACCATGTATCTCTGCAACATGGACCCTGACTGGCAGTATTCAGTTCAACCCAATCCCTCAAGCATTTACTGAGCATCCAGTATGCACAACACACTAGGTGGCGCTGTGAGCAGAGGAGTGGGTGGTATCCAAGTGTGTGCTGAACCTTAACTGTGAACAAAGCTGTAAACTCATAGCCTAGCAGAGTGAGGACAAACGAATAGGAAACAAGAATATTGTATGATAAGCACAAGGGCAGCCCACCTAAATAAGACTTGGAGGTTCTAGAAACGCCGTCAAAACAATACCAAAATGTTCCCAATCTGTAACTGGGAAAATCTGAATAAGGTCTGTATATTAGATAATTTCCTGGGGGTCATAGTTATATTGTGTTTATGTAAGAGAATGTCCTTGTTCGTAGGATGATGTATTTAAGGGTAAAATGTCATGATGTCTGCAACAATCCCTCAAATACTTCAGCATAAAATAATGTATATGAGTGTGGGGTGGCAGGGGAGAAACATGAAGGAGGAAAAGTTCCCAATCTAATCCTGAATGTTAAATCTAAATCTCTATTTGGCCCAGCTATGCTGCTAGCTGGTTGAAAGAAAGTGATTTTACATTCTGTTTTATAAAACAGAAATAATGAGCTCACTTTCAAAGACATAAAGAGGAGAAGACCTTGTAACCAAACTGAAGGAGAGAATCACTTCCCAGCTGTGGACTCTACAAGAGAAATTCCCCAAAGGCCAAACTACACGTGAGAAGGCATTCTCTGGCCAGGAAGTGAGAAGCAAAGACACCTGGTCATGATCATCTCGACGGGCTATGAATTTGGCCTCATCCACATCATGCCTTTTAACAACCAGACACCAAGACTGTAATCAGACAGAGGCCTCAGCAAAAAGCTCTGTCATAATCATAGAGAAGGGGAGCAGTTTCCCAGCCATTCCACCTCTTATTTCAGACCTCACCGGAAAGTCTTAGTTCCGCAGCACAATTAGCAGTTATGGGAGTGATCCAACTGATACTAGACATTTCTACAAACTGGGAAGTCTCACAACTTAGTGCTGGCCACTCTGCTTAGTAACAATAATTATAATTTTTAATAGCTTTATTGAGATATGATTCACATGCCATACGATTCATCCATTCAAAATCTGTAATTCAACATGTTTACTATATTCACAGGTTTATGCAACTATTAGCACAATTTAACTTTAGAACTTTTTTATCCCCCTAAAACAAGACCCATTAGTAATCACTCCCCTCCAGACTCTACCCCCCACCACCCCTAAGCAACCACCCATCTATCGTCTGTCTCTATAGATTTGACTATTTTGGATATTTCATATAAATGCAATCATACAATATGTGGCCTTTCGTGACTGGCTTCTTTCACTTAGGATGTTTTCAAGGTTCATGCACGTTGTAGCATGTATCAGTACCACATTTCTCTTTATTGCTGAATAATATTCCATTGTATAGATAGACCACATTTTCTTTATCCATTCATCAGCTGATGGACATTTGGGTTATCTTCACTTTTTGGCTACTGTGAATAATGCTGGTATGACATTGCACAGACAAGTTTTTATGTGAACACATGTTTTTATTTCTCTTGAGTATATGCCTAGGAGTGGGATGGCTGGGTCATATGGTAACTTTATGTTTAACCTTTTTAGGAACTGCTAAACTGTTTTCCAAAGCAGCTGCACCATTTTACATTCTCACCAGCAATGTTTGAGGGTTCCAGTGTTTCCGTATCCTCTCCAGCACTTGTTATTATCTGTCTTTTTGATTATAGCATCCTAATGAGAGTGAAGTGGTATCTCACTATGGCTGATATTGAGCAGCTTGTCATGTGCTTATTGGCCATTTGTATACCTTTGGAGAAATGTCTATTCAAATTCTTTGCCCCTTTCTTAATTAGGTATTGGATTATGTCTTTTTATTATTAAGTTTCAAGATTTCTTTATATATTCTGAATACAAGTTCCTTACCAAATATATAATAATTTTAATTTAAAGATAGTATTTATTAAGAATCTACCATAGGGGAAAGGAGTTGGGCAAAAGGGATAAAGGGGCACACATGTATGGTGATGGATAAAAATTAGACTACTGGGGGTGAGCATGATGAAGTGTATTCAGGAACTGATAAACAATAATGTACATCTGAAACTACACAATGTTATAAACCATTATAAGTGGTTATAAACCGTTGAAAATGAATCAATAAATAATAAGGACCAAAATAAAAAGACTCTACCATGTGTCAAGCACTATACTAATTGCTTCCCACTTATTATCTCATTAAATCCTCACGACAAATTTATGAGATGAGGTACTTTAATTATCACTCTTCGTTATAGAAACTTACACCATTAGTAAGTGGTAAGGCAGAATTTGATTCCACGCAGTGAGGTGACAGAACTCACATCTTCCTCACTACTATGTAGATTTATATAAGCAGTCTCCCCTTCTGCACCAAGAAAAATCTGCCCAATAAAGCTTATTCTCTACTTATTTCACTAGATATTATAAGAATATGGTAGACCAGGGTCCCCAAAGCAGCAGGATTTCAATAGAGAAATACGTCAGAGAAAAATTCCCCAATGTGTGTTCTATATCACTTTAGGCCTGGGAGTTACTCCTTGAACAGTGTTCATGAACAAATAGCCTACGAAATGCTGCATGTACCATCCCTCTCTGGAATATTCATAATGCATCTTAGTACATTAAAGTCCAGGAGAATTCCTGCAATAAAGAAATTTAACTTTTTGAGTGATCATGCATTTGCAAAACCTATACACCCAGAAAATTGCAAACTCTCAGAATATAGTTCAGCAAATACCACGTGAAATAAATGTACAGTCCATGAGAGGAGGCTAGACAATCACACTGTGTTTCTGAACTATATAATCTCCCTCACTATTTTATGTCCTAAAGCTTCAGGGATCGAACACAGGCAAGCTCAAACCAAGACCTTGACCTGCTTTCCACTTTTCTCAGCCCTGTTTTAAATGCATAAGATCAACAGCTTAAAAGGTGAAAAACAAAGTCTGTCATTGCTCAGGTAGCTATTGTCCACATCTCTATCTAAATTTTACATCTCTGGCCCATCGGTGCAGAACAAACCTCTTCACATTGTTAGTTATTTTTATTGTAAGTATCCAGTGTTCCATTTCCTTCCCTGTCATTGCTTTTCTGTGGATGGGAACCATTTGTGTCATTCAAAATGTGTTCACTTATCCATCTCAGATATTGTTTCAGAGTGGCAGACATGTTCCCTAACTCATAAGTGGATTACATCTGGAAGCTGAGAACCAAGAAATGTACATATAAGCTGTGTGAACTGGACATTAAACAAAACCAAACATCTGTATCTTTAATTTTTAAAAGAAGTGAGAGAAAGGGATATGAAGACATGTAATTTCCTGGAAGAATACTTCTATAATAGTATCTATCACATACTATTACAGAGTTAATCATTTAAGACAACTAGCACTTCTTGATGTAGTTGTTTTAGAAATGTCAATTTAGGAATAATTCTGAATCTGACGCACGGATAGTGATTAATAGTGCAGGTTCTTAGATTTAGATTGCTTAGGCTCTTTGTCAGTTCTTGCTGCATAACAAACCGCACCAAACTCAGTGGCTTAAAACAACAATCACTTATTCTTACTCACCCATTTGTGGGTCAGCTGGGCTCAGCTGGGCTTGGCTTCACATTGTCGGTTGGGTCTAGCTCTAGGTCTGCTCGACACGTCTTTCTTCCTCTTTGGATCAGTAGGTTAACTGGGGCATGTTCTTCCCATCATGATAATAGCAGAAATGCAAGAGGACAAGCCCAATGAGCTGAGCACCTTTCAAGTCTCTGCTTGTACCATTTCTGCTAATATCTCACTGGCCAATTCAAGTCTATGGCCAAGCTCAAAGGCAACGAGTGGTGAAGCACAGACAGTCCTCCCACTATGAGACCAAACCAAATCACATAGCCAAGCCCAACATCAGTGGGATGGGCAAGTATACTCCTCCCCTGGAGCTGTGGGTGGGAATATGAGTATTTCTGAACAATAATCCAATCTTTCACAGGCTCCAGCATTGGTTTTGCCACTTATCAGCTATGTGCCCTTGGAAAAGCATCTTAACCACTCTGTTCCTCAGTTTCACCTTCTGTAAAATGGGGACAAAATAGTGCTTATATTACAGGGTTGTTGTGAGGAGTGAATGAGGAAATGCATATAAAGTGTTAGCAATCATTATTTGCTATCTATCACCACCATTAGCAATTCCAAGAGTGGTCTAAATATTATAGAGACTTGGGGCCAGCCCGGTGGTGCAGTGGTTAAGTTCGCACGTTCCACTTCGCGGCCCAGGGTTTGCCGGTTCAGATCCTGGGTGCACCACTTGGCAAGCCATGCTGTGGCAGGCGTCCCACATATAAAGTAGAGGAAGATGAGCACGAATGTTAGCTGAGGGCCAGTCTTCCTCAGCAAAAAAGGGGAAGATTGGCAGCAGATGTTAGCTCAGGGCTAATCTTCCTCAAAATAAATAAGTAAATATTATAGAGATTTTATTTCCTCTTAGGAAGTGAAACAAGGGTTCCCTAATCATCAGATGCAAATATCAAAGCATTTTTACGATGACTAAAGGAGATACTCCAACCTCCTTTTCAATATGGAAAATGTCTACATTAATACAATGGAAAATCAGAGAGAGAAACCAAGGCCACACTGGAAGCTCTGACTCAATGCTAACCTTATAACAACTATCTAGAAAAACAAAACAAACAAACAAACTATATATATATACACATATACTTTACTTGCCTGGATATTTTATTCAAAATCTTATCTACATTTTTTTACCTAAATTGTGGAAAGCTGAATTACCCAGATAGTTGTTTCAGTCCTCCATATCATTTTGTATAAATTCACCAAAAAAAGGGAGGGGTGGCACTATATTTCCCTATAATAAACAAGTATTCTAAGGAAAAACATTGTAAGACTATTAACTGAACCTTTATATAGGAGTTTTGCTAAAAGCAGGAGATCCAGCAATAAAGCCTCCCACACAGAAAGAACCCTATTGTTGTCTGTTTTTTCATAATTCAGTTGTAAAAGTAATTCAGCCCAAACACATCAACTTTTTCTAAGAAACTGACTTAAAATTGAATCACCTTCCAAAGTATACATTCTACCAATTTGACTCCTCCCAAACAGCTTCAATTCTGAACCCTGATTCCTCCTCAGGACTTCTGAAGACCTTACTATCATTCCCATTAATGCAATACTTACCTACAGCTCTGAATTGTGACAAACCTTCTGCTCGGTACTATAAACTGGGCTCATTCCCCAACACCAATGGAATAAAGTCAAGGGCTTATGTCTCTTCAAATTTCCCTAAGGATTCAGCCTAGTAACTTGGGCAGAGAGGGTGTCCCATAAATATCTGACTAATTGAACCAGCTGTCTACATAATGACCCATTCCTTCAGTCCACAGTAGATGTGCAAGCAATGTCCAGAGAACTTTTATTAATGACTAGAAAAATCATCATGTTTGTCTGAATAGGTGAGAGCTGTCTGTATCTTCTCTACCTAGTAAGATCTGTACTTCTAGTTCTCTTTCTCATTTTAGCTGTAGGTCAAGTAGAGGTTAAACCTTTTGGACTAGTCTAATTCAGCTACAAATACATAAATGTATCAATAAAGAACCCCCACAGAAAGACTATCATAAATCTAACTTCACTCAGAAGCTCAAGCCAAAAACATGAATAGCATCCTTAATACTGAACACACTCCCCACCTACCCACATACACACACACTATCCTTGATTGCCAAGGCCTGTTAACTTTACCTTCTAAATATTTCTTGAATTCTTGACGTCTCTCTATCTTTATTGCCACTATCCATTACTGTCACTCTTTCAGAATACTGCAACTGTCACGCACCTCTTCTTCCCTAAGGGCTTGCCATGTTCTAGTCCACTGTCCATAATGCAAATTTAATTGTGATAGATCAGGAAAAACAATGACCACAATATTCATAGCTGCTCTCATCAAGTGGTAGAATTTATTCCTCCACCTCTTGAACTTGAGTTTGGCCATATGACTTGCTTTGGCCAAGGGACATTAATAAACAGGACACAAAGAGAGGCTTCAAAAGTGTTCACGCATCACTGCTTGCCCTCTCTTGCTGCTGGGAATCCTTCAGCCATGTGAGAATAAGTCTGGGATAACCTACTGGAGGATGAGAGACCATGTGGAGAGATATTCCAGTCATCTCAAGTGAGGTCCCTGATATATGAGGCCTTCCTAGACCATCCAGCCTCAGCTGAACTGGCCTAGACCAAAAGAATAGGCCAGTCCACCCACAGATTCATGATAAACAATAAAAGGCTATTGTCTTAAGCCACTAAGTTTTGGGTTTATTATACAGCCAAGTCTAACGGATCTTTTTGTCTCCTGCTTAAAATCCCAGAATAACTTCCCTCAAGATCAAGGCCATGGGGCCGGCCCAGTGGTGCAGCGGTTAAGTGTGCATGTTCTGCTTCTCGGCGGCCCAGGGTTCGCCGGTTCGGATCCCGGGTGTGGACATGGCACTGCTTGGCCATGCTGGGGTAGGCGTCCCACATATAAAGTAGAGGAAGATGGGCATGGATGTTAGCTCAGGGCCAGGTTTCCTCAGCAAAAAAGAGGAGGACTGGCAGTAGTTAGCTCAGGGCTAATCTTCCTCAAAAAAAAAAAAAAAGAAAAAGAAGATAAAGCCCAAACACCTTAACTTATTAAGATATGGCCTTCACAATTTAGTACCAGCTAAACTCTACAATCTCATCTCTCATCATTCCCTCCCCTCCTCTCCCAACTTCTGCTGTATAATTAACATTTTTTTAAACCTTTAAAGCCCCACCTAGTAATAAATCGGTTTCAATTCTGTCCCTGGCTAAACCTGCATTATTCTGTGAGTCCTTCCTGCATCCTGGTAAATAGCCATTTCTTGTTGATTTTAATTTATTAAACACACACCACTCCATTTTCAGTGCCCTGTAGGAGGTTCTTTCACTGTGTAATAAAAAGTTTCTGCTGTTTATTCATATTTTAATGATACTGTGAATACAATGGTGCATATTCTGACTCCTATTCTTAGAGAAATGGTCTCTGTTGGATTCTCACTGCCATTCATTTTTCTATTTATTGTTGGACTTAGCTATTATGATAATTCCAGATACATCAAAATAATATCATCGTGGGCCAGATGCTTTGTTCAAAAAGGAGCCACCTTGTCAATTTGTTTCCTCTTATATTCAATAACAGAGCTTACTGCCGGATTAATGTTTTAATTGAGCCTCACATGCGTTTGTAGCTCCCTGTAGAAAGTCAGTAGTCCTCAAAACACTGAACTCATTACTCTTCTCCAGCTGCTCTAAGCTAATCCACCATCACTTGGTTAAATGTAGTCATATTCCTTCAGGCCAACACACATATGCTGTGTATATATAGAAAAGGTCATCATTCCCGTGGACTTGATAGTTACCCAGTTAGCCTGATAAATGTATACAACCAAACTAGATCATTCTGGCTCCAACACAGATATCCAGTGACAGTGACCTCAGATTCCCACTTAGAGCTATGCCATATGGATCCAAACCACTCATTCATCTACCTTGCAAACCCTAATTCCCATGAAACTCAGCAGAAAGGAGTAAAGAACCTCCTTTAAATTCTAGGTACATGGGTAAGTGTTCATTTACGTAGTTGAAATGGCATCCTAGAAATGTCTTCTATTTCTCTATTCCACTGCCCACACACACAAATCCACTTTTAGCAAGACTATTACATTTTCACAGTGATACTGCTGGCAGAATGTGACTGCAAAGGGACAAAACTAAATGTGAGCCAAGAAAGTGGTCACTTGGACAAGCTCTTTTTACTGTGTTTCCCTGTCATCCACCCACTGGGATCACTACCCCAACTCCTAGGGACCCTCCTACATTGACCAGCTAAGGCAGCACAGAAAACCCACTGCGATGAAAAGGAAACTGGTTTTTAAAAATAGCCCTTTCGATTTTACAGCTAAGGTACAATTATGCTGTGCAACACATTTATATGAACAGCCTAGCTAAACTCCTTTATTAGACTAAAATTCATTCACGGAGTCAACAAATATTTACCCAATGCCTGCTAAATGGCAGCCACTCCGTATTTTCAAAGAATTGAATGAAACTCACACCATGATTTATGTTACCCCAGTTAAGGCATCCCCTGTTCCATATAATTCACCATAAAGTCTTCCTATATCCATCGTCCTCTTTCAGGCCCCACACCAAGTCACCAAATCTCGTCAATATCATCTTCTAAGTATTACCTAACTCTGCCCCTTGCTCTCCAACTCTCCTCCCACCACTCAAGTCCAGGCCAGGACTTCGCACAACCTCTTAGTAGATCTTCATGCCTTCACAGCTTTCCCTTAAACTCACAATGACCATCTAGAAAAAGCAAACGTGAACATGTCACTCCCCAGCTTAAAATCCCTCAAAAAGCCCCTATGCTCCAAATCCCTAGATCCTAAGCATGGCCTAATCTCCTTTTGTCACCACCCTCGAGGCTTTGTTTCTCTATCTGTGGCCGTGAAAAGTGAACTTGCAAGGCTTTGGGGAGTGGGCAGCATGGCGTAATAAGTGCACAAAGGACGGGGCCACGCCAGATTCCCTCTCCCACCAAACCTCTCCTACTCTTCTGCCTCCCAGCTCCTCTCGATATAGGGGCAGCCGGCAAGGAATTATGCTATTTTTGATTTCCATGACCTCGAGAACCAAGCTTGGGCAAACAACAAAAGAACTGGCTAAATCGTTGGCTTTCCCTCAGTCTTTCCTTCACTTAAACTGAAAATCAATGATCAGTTATTGACTCATGAACTACTGCACACATGTAGAGCAGCTTCTGTTTTCCACACAGTTCTAGAAACCCAACAACAAGCTCCATAATTTGGGGCCAGGCACTAGCACTGAGAAGATTTGACCCTAGTTACAAAACTCCTTGAAAATATAGCAAATCAATACATTGTCCTTAAACCTCGTTTTCTCTGTAGTTAATATTAAAATAACTGGCCAAGCAACAGCATTTAGGAAAACTAATTAGATGATTAAGTTCCTCAGAAAAAGGTTTTTACCTTTAAACAAATACCACTTGGTCACAATGAGGACTAGATGAGAGAAAAGTATAAATCAAATAAAACGTCTTTCACATAGATCACAACAGCTATAAGAATATGTTTAATTGGGAGTTTTGATTGAGACACTGGACATCATACCAAAGTGCCTTGTAAAACAGACTACCATGAGGAAATTTCATAGCAGAAGAATGAGTGCCAGTTAGATATTTCATCCACATCAAGGATATAAAAGGAAGGTGCTGAAAATTAAGAGAATTTGTAAGGAGAATAATTTTTGACTTTTTGGAGAGGCCTGAATTCTGAGTCTCACCATTGTGCTCTCCACCGGGATGGGATGGGGTGGGAGTAATACCTCCTACCTCCAAGCCAGGTGAGATGGGCTCCATAGGCATCACTTGGAGAGGGCACACGCTTTAGAGAGCCAGTGTAGCTGGAGACATCAGACTGAAGGGCTGCATCTAGGAAGTAACTACACTCCCCTCCATGACAGGTCAAATGTGTATAAATCCTAGGGACCTGATGTGGACCCTGCCCAAGAGGGCAGCCTGCAGGGGTGCAGAGCCCGCAGGACTAAGAGGCTGTGCAGTATATCACCAGGGCAGAGACTGAGACGGGATGGGGCAGCTGGCAGAGGGAGGAGCACTGCCCAAATCAAGGGAGTCCCACCAGGGGGAGTCTCTGCAAAAAAAAAAATACTCTGAGAGGATCATCTTCAAACATTTGACCGGAGATCTCAAAGCCATCCTGAACCAGGGCCAGCAAATAAGAACTCTCCTGCTCTTCTTTCCCTTCCTCTCTTCCCATCCTCTGATTCCAAAGGGGTCAGAAGCCCAAAGCAGCAAGCTGGGGAAGAGAAGCAGGGAACAAAGAGAAATTTCACATCAGAAATCAGGCTTGGACTATCTGGGACTGGACAAGTTGAACTCAATTGAGATTGGGTTTGCAAATTAAAGTCACCTTAGAACTTGCTTTTTTCCTATGAGTAGCCGGGAAACCTTGGGACTTGACTGAATTTTTAAGCAGTGGGAGAACGTTTTCCACAAAACAAAATATAAAAGGACAATGGGAGACAAAAAAAAATGCCAATGCTTTCTGAGTTCATCCTAAGACTCTTGTCTATTTGATGTACTGGTTACACAGCTAATGTTTTTAGAAGTTACATGGGCAAAGAATTAGACTAAACTCTTTATGCATAATTTAACTAAATCCTTACAACTCCATGAGTAGGTACTATGATTCTCCCAATTTTACAATTAAAGAAAACTAAGGTCCATAGACATGAAATAATTTACCTAAGATCATACATCTATTAAGGTCAAATCCAGGTCTGACTGCAAAACCTATGCTTTGAGGCATTACTCTGGTGAGTTATTGGTAAACACTTTGGTATGGAAAGGACAACTCTTAAATTATAAGGATTGGATTATCAAACAGTCATTAACTTGAATATATTGCACATATTGGAAAAATTACCAAAATACAATCTTTAAAATCAAAATGACAAGCAAAATGCTTGATTTTTTATTACTAAGGGCTTAGAGAAGCTAAAAGGCTTCAGCAATGTTATATTGCATATAAACTGCCGATTAAACGTGTCTGTGGAGTGTCCCCATGCAACTGCCATAATATTCTATTGTAGAGTAACAGCATAGGTCCTGATCCCTCGTGCTTGGTAAATTTGAGGAGCTGGAATCCATTGTTGTAAGGGCTTAACATCCCCCACATTTGGTCTTGGCCTGAAAGTGAGTTTTCCAAGGCCTGACATCAATAGAAACTTCTTTGCTATAGATTTGATTTTTATGAATTAGGATAAATGAAATGAGCATACAGTGACCACAATTATTACGGAATGCTTTCATCAACTAAAGCCGACTGGAGGAAGGAGAGAATTATCCAAATAGCTCAGTTGTACATCTCTGCTAACTGTGACTTAATCTCAATTTATAAAAGCACCTGTGTTATTCGTCATGCGTCTTAGTCCTGCCAACTACACCAAACAATGCCAACCTCTGGGCACGGGGTGAGGGGAGAGGGTTAAATGATGTGTGTCAATGTCTAGAGGGATTAGGATGATGTAGGCTCATTTTCACAAACATCCTGGACTACATTTGGAATATGCCTTTCCAAAAATAAAATTCTACAGCACCATCTACCACCTCCACTCTTCATGGCAGGCTTAACTCGTCTCAGGGGACTGGGCTGTATTTTCTCTTCTGCCTTCTTGGAATGGATACTTCTTTCTTCCTTTTTTGGAAAAAAAAAACTGGATAGTGCTTTACGCCTGAGAAGCTCTTAACAAATTGTTAGTTCACAACTTCTTTTGGTTTCCTTTCACTGACAGGTGAAAATGTAAATCATCTTTCTTCCTAGGCTCAAGGCGAAGTGGCGCTTGAGCATAAGATCATCTGTTCTTCCCTTCACTGGTCTCGTCAGCCCACCCTCCTCCTTCACTGATTCTATTCATCGTCTCTCCGCTGCCTTATGCAGAGCTGAGGGCAAGTGCCAAACTCCCTTACAGTTCACATAACCAAGAACTAAAAGCACTTCTGAATTAAAAGCATTTCCTGATACTAAGGAAAGATTTTTCTGCCTTCCACAGTGGAACAAAGGTTACATTAAAAGATATGCCACAAAAAAAACGAAACTGGATGTCTGCAAATTTAGCCAAAGAATCAGAATCTGAAGATTTATAGCGTGTCCCCAAGAATTCTGAATCCTTCACCCTTCTCTGAGAACCGCTATGCAGAGCTTTGAGTATGGTGCAAGCCATGATTTCAAATCTGCTTGCCTCATTCTTTGCATAGACAGCATCGGGCTGATAGAATGCAACTGAAAACATAATTTAGATGGGAAAATACAACACGTTTTTCCCAGGAAGGGGGGCAGGGGAGTGGGGGAAGGACAGGGACATGGCTTGATCCAGCCAGCAGAGGGCGCAGCTTACACATATAAGTATAAACGAGCCTTCACTGGAAGCTGAAAGGGCTCCTGCGATTTTTGCCACAAATTTCACTTTTTTGAAAAACATATCCAAGCTCCCGTGGACAAAACTCTGGTATAGTCACTCAGTTCACTCCTCTTGTTCAAATAAGCCTATTTTCTACTGCCCCCACGTCCAGCCACTCAAACTGCCACTTTTCTGCCCCTGGCTCTGGCATGGGAAAGAGGGAAGATAAACTCCCTCAAAAACAGCTTCCCAGAAAGGGTGACCTGTATTCCCAAGCAGCCTTCATTTGTTTAAGAGACTTGCACCTAGAATTTCTTGATCAAAGCTAATGCGCTGCAAATTTCTTCATTTAACAGACTTAGTCTGTTCAACTCTTGACACTGGGAATTGGGATTTCCCAGAACTATTAGCACTGCACAGTAGGGGCTCCACGCCGGCCAAGAACGGAGGATTAACAGGTATTTGTCTCAGCTAATTTCACTCTCTATACCGGGTCTATAGAGACTGGGGCTTCTTGGCGCAGTGTATGCCACCCTGCTAATTGGCTACGAATGTAACTACTCTAGCATGCCAATGGAGCCGGGGCAGTCCAGTCTTAAGAGGCTTGAGGCAAATGGATCCTTATACTGGGCATTCTGGAACGTTGAGGGCAGCACTGTAATTGTAAATGGTTCATTCTCCAACTTTTACCCCCCGCTGACAAACTCTCACCCCTGTAGACCATGTGGTGATCGTTTGTAAAAATTATGCTCAATGACAACTGCATCTGTGAAATCTTGTAGAAAGAGAATTTCCATACATTCTATCCAGCATGCATTTGCAGAATCAAAGGTCTCAGAGGTAGCTCCCATAAAACATATAATTCCCTGAGTCAGATAAAATCCTTACACTCATCAGCATACTCACAGATTACATAAATCGTCTCTGGGAAGAAGACTAAATAAGGAGCGAGTTGTTAGTCTCTTTTCACATGCCCTGTTCTTCCACTCCCTGCTGATATTCAGGCTCTCTTAGTGATAGATCCTACTTCTGAAGCTTCTAATATAGGAATTGAAGAGTCAAATATTAAATAATATTATATGTATTAATTATCTATTGCTACATAACAACTTATCCCAAATTTAGCAGCTGGAAACAATAAACATTTATTATTTCATAGCTTCTGTGGATCAAGCATCCAAGAGCAGCTTAGCTGGGTGGTGCTGATTCAGTCTCTCATGAGGCTGCAATCTAAGTGTGGGCCAGGGCTGCAGTTATCTCAAAGCTCGACCGGGGTAGAAGCCACATCAAAGATCACTCACATGGCTGTTGGCAGGCCGTAGAAAGACCACTCACACGGCTGTTGGCCCGCTGTAGAAAGACCACTCACATGGCTGTTGGCAGGCCATAGAAGATACACTTCCAAACTCACTAACATATGCCTCTCCACAGAGCTGCCTCATAACACGGCAGCTGGCTTCCCCTACATTGTGGACTGAATGGTTATGTCCCCTCAAAATTCAGAAGTTGAAGCCCTAACCCCCAGTGTGACTGTATTTGGAGATGAGGCCTTTAAGGAAGTAATTAAGGTTAAATGAGGTCATAAAGGTGGGGGCCCTGATCCAACAGGATCAGTGTCCTTGTAAGAAGAGATACCAGAGAGCTCACTCTGTCTCTCTCCCTCCCCACACATGAAGAGGCCATCTGAGCACACAGTGAGAAGGTGGTTGCCTACAAGACAGAAAACGAGTCCTCATCAGGAATAGAATGAGCCTGCACATTGATCTGGGACTTCCAGCCTCCAGAACCATGAGAAAATAGATTTCTGATGTTTAAGCCACCTAGTCTGTGGTATTTTGTTATGGCAGCCCAAGCAGACTAATACACGCCAGAACAAGCAGTCCAAGAGAGAGCACTCCAAGACGGGGTCACAGTCTTTGTAACCTAATATCAGAAGTGGCATCCCATCACTTCTGCCATATTCTAGTCATTATAAGCAAGTCAATAAGTCCAGCCCACACTCAAGAGGAGGGAATTACACAAGGGCGTGAACATCAGGAAGCAGAGATCACTGGGAGCCATCTTAGAGGCTGCCTACCACACTATATAATGGCCAATTTATTGAATAAAAACGTATCTACAGTTTTACTACTGTATATATTACAATACAAGCAGTGTTTGTTATTATTAGCATTTGTAAAGACACAAAACTGGATTTCAAATTATGGGTGCATTTTCAAAGTTAGCTCATAGTTTGGGAGTCCACTGCTTTATAATCCTGTTCACACAAGTGCTCTTATTTCTCTCCTTTCTCCCACTCCTCTGAGTAAATATGTGCATGTGGATACCACTTCCGGGGCCACAAATGTTGCCAGTGGGATGTGTGGTTCACCATTCCAAGCTTGTTGTCTGGGCTGTCTGCCACATCTGCCACCCAATAGTAAACCTCTTATTACAAATCCCATCTTTCTATCAGATGGTTACACCCTTGATTGATTAATTGAGCCCCTCTCAACACTGTCATAATGATACTAATAACAATAATACATTTCCAAGTGTGTTTGCTTTACCATGATGAACTGTAGTGCTTTCATTATCATTTAACCACTACATAGACCTTGGGATATGCTATCCCTCATCTCACCTTTATAATACTTGAAATGGAAACTTTTTCAAAGATGAACATTGGGGGAATAAAGTAAGTAAATGGTAGGATGAAAATTTTCTGTCAAATTTACTCTATCTTGTATAATTTTTTTCAACAGATGGGCTTCTTGATTATGGTTCCTGAATTTCCCTCATTGTATACATTGAAATGAGATTAAGTCTCTTAAGGCATATTTAATAATTCTATTGTATCAAACTAATGTAAGTGTCCCTTGTGTCATACAGAGTGCATTTGACAGCATTCATTAAATTCTTAACATTTAATTTGGCATTTAAACATAATGCCAACATAATGGAATACTGAAATACTAAATTATTACTTAAAATAAAGGATTGTTGTTTGGAGTAATGAGATGGTATATGGAAAAGTACCTGATACTGTAGCAGAAAGCTCAAAGTCATATTCCAAATAAATGCTAGTTGATGTTAAATTCTGGCCATAAAATAAAGTACAAACAAAAAGGAACTAAAGAGAAACTCAAAAAAGAAGGTGAAGTTGACCCTGCATGGCTCCAGAACTGGAAATAGGAATCAGGTTATACTGACATGCAATCCTTCGGCCTCCCAACCCCATTAACATACAAATCATTAACACTATGCAAATCAGTAACACAATCAAGATTCCCAGAGTAATTTTTATTCCCACCTCTGCAGAGAGATCTAGTCTAGTTAGTTGTACAGATAGAGCTTCCGGAAAATGTGATTAGGGGAAAACACGATAGTCACAAGAGAAAACTTGCAGTTGATCCAAGTTCAGTTAGTCAAGGTTACAAAGAGGGGAATCATATAGGCTACTTAACCTTGTGTAGTGAGAATTCCATTCCACAGCCCCCACTGTTCTTCTGACTGCAGCCAACCAACCCACAAGACTAGGTCATGGGAGGGCAGGCATAACGAGGGATTTGATTTTTTTTTTTAGCACTCCTACTGAAAAGTAACCCCACAAAGTAGTCCTGCTTACAGGGGAGTAAGACAGGGTTGAAACAGTCACATCATCCTCTCCTATAAACATTGGCACCAAAGCTCCCAACTCAAAACCACAGTGACTCAATGGTAAAATAACATTTAGGAGAGAAAATTCCTGTTTTAATTTGCTATTGTCATCCAAGATTTCTATGGGACAAATTTCCCAATACTGGAGAAAATTCAAATGAATATTCCATTTGGAAAAAATACTTATTAAATGTAAATTAAAATAAAAACATTTTCACCAAATAAGTGTGAGATTTTTTTCTCTAAGATTTGTTTATTTTGATCTAATCAGATTTATAGAAAATTGCAAAGATTGGAAAGAAAGGTCTATCCCATGTCTCCTGCACCCAGTTTCTCCCAGTGGTTACATCTTACATAACTACAGCACATTATTAAAACCAGGAAATAGACGTCGGTTCAATGTGTGTGTATAGTTCTATGCTATTTTATCACATGCGTACATATGTGTAACAGCAACTGCAATCAAGATGCAGAACTCTTCCAACACCACAAACATTCCATCATGCTACCTCTTTAGTCACACCCACCCATCCCACCACCCCTAACTCTTGGCAGCCACTAATTTGTTCTCCATCAATTTAAGTGTGTCATTTTGAAAGTGTTATATAAATGGAATCATACAGTACGTGACCTTTTAAGATTGGCTTTTTTCACTCAGGATAACGCCCTTGAGGTCCATGAAAGTTGCTGCATACCATAAATGAATTTTTAGTGGTTGCTCCAGGTATTATATTATATATTCATAATTTATCACAGTGTATTGGTGTCGAAATTTTACCAGTTCAAGTGAAATGTAGAAACCTTACCTCCCTTTAAGGCCCTTTATCCTCCTTGTTTTATAATATAATTAATTATCTTAAATATTTCTTCTACTACATTGAGAACCACATCAAAAAATGTCATACTTTTTGCTTCAACTGTCAAATATAATTTAGAAAACTCAAGAGGAGAAAGTCTACTGTTTCTACTAATATTTTCACTCTTACCTTTGTTCTTTCTTCCTTCCTGATGCTTCAAGATTCTTTCATTTCCTTTCTATTTCAAGAACTTCCTTCAGACATTTTCTAAGGGTAGGTCTACTAGGGACAAATTCTTTTAGTTTTTCTTAGTCTGAGAATGTCTTTATTTCCCTTTTATTCCTGAAGGAGAATTTCACTCAATATAGAATCTGTGGTTGACAATTCTTTCCTTTCAGCACTTGAAAAATGTTGTGCCATTTCTTTCTAGCCTCCATGATTCCTGATGGGAAACCCCTGTCATTCAAATTATTTTTTTCCCCTAAAGATAACATGTCATCTCTCTCCAGCTGCTTTCAAGATATTTTCTTGGTCTTTACTTTTCTGAAGTTTGATTATGATGTGTCTTGGCATGGATTTCTTTGGATTGATCTTGTTTGGAATTCTCTAAGTTTCTTGAATCTGCAGGTTGATGTTCTTTGCCAATTTTGGGATATTTTCAGCCATTGTTTCTTTGAATACTTTTTCAGCCCCATCCTCTTCTCTCCTTTTGGGACTGCAGTCACATGTATGTCACAGCCTTTGTTATGGTCCCACAGGTCTATGAGTTTGCTCAATTTTTTCAGTCTATTTTCTCTCTGTTCAAAGTGAGTAATTTCTATGGTTCTATCTTTAAGTTCTCCGATTCTTTCCTCTGTCCTCTCTATTCTACTGAGTTTTTAAATTTTGGTTATTTTATTATTCAATTCTAAAATTTCCATTTGATTTTTCTTTATATCTCCTATAGGATATATTTCCTCTTAATGGATTTGCTGAAACCAAAAATAACAATCCAACCACCTGGGTCTCATACAGGAGAAGACTTGTTTGTTTTGACCAAAACCATGGAATGGAACGATAGCAAATATAGTGTCATAGTGTTAACTGAAGATAGGAGTAGCCAAGAATGAGAAAACAGAAGCTAATAGTCTGCTGGCAAGGAGATACATAGATTTGTATACTCTGGTCATGAAGAAGCCATGGAATTTCTTTGTTTGTGTAAGCTTTAGTGTTTCTACAGGATTAGAAGGCTGTTACACCATTATTCATTGGTCTATCCAAGCACCAGATGCCTCTCCAGTTGTTCAAAAGAGAAGAGGCTAGAAGCATGACTTCAGGCATCTGAGGAAGTCTGGGTTTCCACGGTCAGCACTGCAATTTCAGTTGATACTACAAGCAGACATGGGAGTCGAATATAATGTATCATCTGAAAAACAGGGACAAAATACAACCCTGTGCTTTACTCTATGCTGAGATTCCTTCTCATCATTTCTTACTAACCATATAAAATGAATTGGGGAATTTTCCTATTATTTCTAGTCTCCAAAACAGTTTTTATAAAATAGGTGTTATGTTCCTCTAAATTTTGGTAGATCTCATTTGTAAAAACATCCAGGCCTGGTGTTTGTGTTTTGTTTGGTGGGAAGGGTGGGCTATGGGGGGTGGGGAGGGAATTAACAGGCAAATTTTTGACTACTAAGCAAATTCCTTTAATGAGTATGGACTTGTTCATGTTTGGTATTTCCTTTAAAGTCAATTTTGATAATTTGTATTTTTTAAATTATCCATTTTGCCTAAGTTTTGAAAGGTAATACCCTCAGTGAATATATCTTTAATATATAAAGAACTTCTAAAAGCAGAGAAGAAAAAGTCCTACAGGTTTGTTCAGCTGTGAATCTGTAGGTTTTCTAGTCTGCATGATAAAGGAAAACAGGGAGACTTCCTGCTAAAATAAGAGATTTAATAGGACCCAGAGTTTCCTAACATAATAGCCAAAATGTTGAAAATACAATAAAAAAATCACCCATCATACAAAGAACCAGGAAAATCACAATTCGAATGAAGAAAGACAATAAACTGATGCCAACACCAAGACAAATCAGGTGTTGGAGTTATCTGACAACACTTCGAAAGCAGCCATGATAAAAATAGTTCAACAAGCTATTACATATCCTCTTGAGACAAATGAAAAAGTAGAAAAGCCTCAGCAAAAGATATAGAAGTTATAAAAAAGAACCAAATGGAAATTATAGAAGTGAAAAACACAATAACCAAAATTAAAACTCAACCAATGAGCTAAACTGAAAAATGGAGCAAACAGAGGAAAGAATCAGAGAACTTGAGGACACATCAATGGAATGCACTCAGTTTATATAGCAGAGAGAAAATCAACTAAAAAACAACAGAGCCTCAGGGACCTGTGGGACTATAAGAAAAGACCCGCTATTCCTATCATTGAAGTCCAGAAAGAAAGGAGAAAAGTCCAAATGGAGAACGTGAGACTGAAAGAGAATTCAAAGAAATAATGGCTGAAAACTTCTCAAATTTGGAGAAAGACATAAACCTACAGATTCACGGCTGAACAAACCTCGAATAAGATAAACCCACCTCAGCAAAAAGAGGAGGATTGGCAGTAGTTAGCTCAGGGCTAATCTTCCTCAAAAAAAAAAAAAGATAAACTCAAATACATCTATGCTAAGATACATCAGTATTAAACTTCTAAAAACTAAAGACAAATAACATTGAAATCAGCCAATGAGAAACTATCTATAACAGAAAATCAATTCAAATGGCAGCAGATTTCTCATATGAATCCATGGTATAACACTTTTCAAGTGCTGGAAGAGAAGAAAGGTCAACTGTGAATTTTATATCTGGTGAAACTATCCTTCAGGAATGAAGGAGAAATAAAGACATTCTCAGATGAAGAGAAACTAAAAAAAATTGTTGCTAACAAACCTGCCCTTAAAGAATGGCCAAAGGAACTTTTCCAAACAGAAAGAAAATGATCATTTAGAATTGTATTGGTTAATTTCCAAGTGATCAGAGAGGAAGTCAAAAATGAAATAAATTACACATAGAACTGAATGAGGGGCTGGCCTGGGGGCATAGTGGTTAAGTTTGTGTGCTCCCCCTTGGCAGCCCAGGGTTCGTCAGTTTGGATCCCAAGCGCACACCTATGCACCACTTATCAGGCCATGCTGTGGCAGGCATCCCATGTATGAAATGGAGGAAGATGGGCACAGATGTTAGCTCAGTGCTAATCTTCCTCAAAAAAAAAACTGAATGAAAATGAAAATAAAACAGCAAAATATGTGGGAATCTATGTAAAGGAGGGCTGAGAGGGAAGTTTATAGCACCAAACACTTACATTAGAAAAGAGGAAGGTCTCAAAATAATAATCTAAGTTTCTATCTCAAGAAATTAGAAAAAGAAGAGCAAAATAAACCCAAAGCAAGCAGAGGATAAGATTTAAAAAATCAGTGAAACTGAAAACAGAAAATCAATGAAAAAAAGCTAAGTCTTTGAAAACTTCAAGAAAATTAATAAACCTCTAGCAAGACTGACAAAAATTAAAACAGAGATGACACATATTACCAATGTCAGAAATAAAATGGAAAATCACTAAAAATCCTGGAGCTGTTAAAAGGATAATATGAGAATATGATGAACAACTTTACACTCATAAATTTGAAAACTTAAGAAAAGATAGATCAATTCCTTGAAAACCACAAACTACCAAAACAACCAAGATGAAATAGATAATCTAAATAGTCCTGTAACTATCAAAGAAATTGAATTCATAATTTAAAAGCTCCCAAAAATTAAATCTCCATGCCCAGATGGTTTTACTGGAGAATTATACAAAGCTTTTAAAGAATAAATAACACCAATTCTACACAATCTCATCCAGAAAATAAAAGCTAAAGAAACACTTCTCAACTCATTTTATGAGGCCAGTGTTATCCTGATACCAAAATTAGACAAAGATAATACAAAAAAAAGAAACTACAGATCAATATCTTTAATGGAAGATAAAAAGCTAAAACGATGGAAAGAACACAGAAGATAAAAAGCTAAAAAGATGGAAAGAACATGGAAGATAAAAAGAGAGAGCTGAGACTTGTCCTATAGAACCCTTTAGCACCAGTTAAGAGAGAAGATTAAGAAGGAAAAAAGAGAGAAATGGAATGAGATACCCAAGGGAAGAGAGAGACCGACAGAGAAACAGATGGAAAGGTGCACACTTATGGACAGAGTAAAAGAGATACAGAGAGAGATAGAGCCCAAAGGACAGAGAATAAAACACACTGCAAGTAGATTAGTGAGCAGGAGATGTCCAAAAAAACACAAGAACCACAGCCAGAGACCTAAGTGAATGTATCTTTAATATACAAAGAGAAAATGAACCAATTAAACAGACTTAAAGAGAAAGACTCCTTAAATGCATAGAGATCGTTGTAATTTTGTTTGTGCCACAGAAGACTCTAAAGCCTTGTTGCATTTTTCTAACAATGAGAAGATTAGATCACAGATGTAAAGAAAAGCGTACAGAACTAATCATACTATTCCATCCTTCTATGGCTCCCCATTGCTTAGAGGACCCCTTCAGCGTCTGGCTTCAACTCACCTCTCCAAGCTCTCCTCCCTCAAGTCCCCCACAGAGAAATATTCTGTGCTCCAACCACAACAGGCCACTCAGAGTTCCCCAAACACTCCACACCCTTTGATACACTTTGCATTTAGGCATGCTATTCCCCCTTTCCAGCTAACAAACTCATCTTTAAAGACCCAACTCAAATGCCACCTCTCTTGTGAAGCCTTCCATGAATCCTCCAAAGAGAGTTAGTTGCTCCTTCATCTCTCCTCATAGGACTTGGCACCTCTGTCATAGCTCTTATTACACCATGTTGGAGTTGCCCACTGCGTGTCTATGGTCACGTCAAGGGCTGAGATCTTGTCTTGATTATCCTTGTATCTCTACCCTTACCTACCGGACAGTTGTTGGATGGATAACTAAATATACATTAAAATTTACTTCGTAGCCTTCCTACTTGGTATGCCATCCTATGATGAAGCTACAAATCAAGTAGATACACTGCCAAGCCTCAGCACTCACTCACTTGTGTTCACAGAAGTAACATCTATGGTACAAAGAGAGTGAATCCTCCAGCAAACTAGCACAGTTAAACATCACCATAAGCAACTCCAAAAGAAGTATAGGGGCTGTGCAGCTGTGCCCTGAGAAATGATCCCAGATTACACGTTAAATGAGCTCTTGCTAAAAGCCTTTTCTGAAATTAATTTTCCATCTTAGACTTTGGACTCAGCCCCTTCCATCCAGGAAATACAATGGAAATTGAGTAATACAGACCAAAAAAAACAGGTAGCGCTATTCAATGGGGAAAACTCTGGCTTTTATTTGTTTTGTGACCTTAGGCAAGTTACCGAATCTCTCTGAACCTGTCTCCTCATCTGTGAGATGAAGACAGATCTAACTTTATAAGATTTTATTGAAATTTAGAGATAATATTTATAAAGAATGGAGTTCAATCCTCATCAATAAGGCAATTCCTCGGTAATTTAAGAAAATTGGTCATTTGAAAATGTCTTTATTAGATAGTATTTGCAATTGGTCTGCTTTAATAAAGGTCATTTATTTCAGACTCCTCTGTGAAAGAATCAATTCAATATGAAATTTAATCTAAGGAAAAAAACATTCATGACCACAATGTTGTCTTAAGACCAAGACTTGACCATCAGCTAGGCTTAATCCTTTGCTAATTAATAAATCTCATCCCTTCCACATACAAAAAAATACCTGGTAGTATACCCCACTCTTAAACCAAGAGCATATTACCCAAGGACTAGAAAAATCTAAATATTATTCTTGATCATTTAGGAAGGTTACACAAACTTATCTGTTTAATGAGTGTTGCTTGCAGCTGTGCCCTGAGAAATGATCCCCAAACCTTTGGGTTACTTCAGAATTTCTGGAATCCTCTGAAGTCTATTTCAAGTTTACTCCCAGACCAGAAAATTATACAGAGCCCATGCATGGATTTCAACTGGCTGTGCAGCAGTCTTCTAAGTTAGCTCATTTCCGTCACCACCCGTGGCTGTCTCTGGGTAATTAAGAGGTTAACATAACAAAAGTGGAGAGTGCACACTTGTGGTGAGAACCTGTACAAAGGGTGACCTTTGAGCCTTCCACCTGTCGCTGCCCATTCTGGCCACACATCAGTTTTCCTTGTGAATCATAAAAAAGTGCTTCGGGGTCACAACAAAGGTAGCCAGCTGTCCTGAGATGCTAAAATTTCCCAACAGTAAAGGAACAGGAAACTGCAGTGTGAGTTGTTAACAAATATGAACTAACACAGATTATGTCAGCATGTAAGTTAAAGACTCCCCAGAAACAATTCAGAAAATGGGATTTCATGACAGGGACTGTATTAAATTTGTCTACTGAAACTCTGTTTTGTCACAATAGCAATAGGATTTTTACACACGCGCACAAACACACACACACATACCACTCTTTTAGAATGAACAACTACATTTGACCAAAAGATGACATTGATAAAAACAAGTTTGGGATCAATAAATGCATTATTATTTTTTTTAAAGATTTTATTTTTTTTCTTTTTTCTCCCTAAAGACCCCCAGTACACAGTTGCGTATTTTGGTTGTGAGTTCTTCCAGTTGTGGCATGTGGGATGCCACCTCAGCACGGCTTGATGAGCGGTGCCATGTCCGTGCCCAGGATTCAAACCAGTGAAACCCCAGGCCACCAAAGCAGAGCATGCGAACTTAACTTTAGACAAAACTCAAGTTGACTAGGGGCGGGGTTAGGAGGACAAAAATATGGAAGTGTTTTCCTGAAATAGCCTCTCTGAAGATCACCTATAGAGGAAAGAACATTTCCATTTTTCCACTTCTGGATCCAAGCTCTAACAGGAACATATTTGTATAATTTACGCACATAATAGTATTTACTAGCAGCAAATTCACACACCTGCTGATTTTCCTCCATGTGAAGGGAGGAATGTAAAAGTCAACCAGATGACTTCCCCTTAGGTAGTGGAACTAGACAGAATGCAGTTCAAATCCCAGTGCAGCCATTTACTAGCTGTGTGACTCTAGGAAGTTATTTAACTTCTCTGTGCCTCAGTTTTCTCATATGAAACCAGGGTTGAGGAAAGAACTGACCTCATGGCTTTGTTACAAAGATCATATGAATCAATATAGAAAATGCACTTAGAACTGAGCAAGGCGCACAGAAAGCTATTGTTATTGTTATTATCATTCCATTATTTAAACTTTAAAAGATTGTGGTAGATTGTGAAGTAATTAGCATGTAATTTTAATTTATCTGACAAGGGTGGGAGTTTACTATCAGTTCACCAAGCTCTCATTTTTTTTTTTTTTTAAAGATTTTATTTTTTCCTCTTTCTCCCCAAAGCCCCCCAGTACATAGTTGTATATTCTTCGTTGTGGATCCTTCTAGTTGTGGCATGTGGGACGCTGCCTCAGCGTGGTCTGATGAGCAGTGCCATGTCCGCGCCCAGGATTCGAACCAACGAAACACTGGGCCGCCTGCAGCGGAGCGCGCGAACTTAACCACTCGGCCACGGGGCCAGCCCCATCACCAAGCTCTCATTTGACAGAAGATAAAAAAAATAGCAAAAAAATTGACAGTCCCAAGCCCTCAACTCAGATCACATTTATTTCTTAAAGCCTTCTAAGGAAAAATTATCCACGTATGTGTAGATGAAAGATGGCTGCAAATTCTTTACTACCTCACACATGGTGACTTTCTATGTCCCCTCACCTTGAATCTGGGAAAGCTCTGTGATTTTTTTTTTTTTATTGAGTTATTGATAGGTTACAATCTTGTGAAATTTCAATTGTACATTAATGTTTGTCAGTCATGTTGTAGGTGCACCACTTCACCCTTTGTGCCCACCCCCCACCCCACCTCTCCCCTGGCATCCACTAAACTGTTCTTAGTCCATAATTTTAAATTCCTCATATGAGTGGAGTCATACACAGATTATCCTTCTCTCGCTGGCTTATTTCACTCAACATAATTCTCTCAAGGTCCATCCATGTTATTGCAAATGGAATGATTTTGTTCTCTTTTGCAGCTGAGTAGTATTCCATTGTATATATGTACCACATCTTCTTTATCCATTCGTCTGTTGCTGGACGCTTAGGTTGCTTCCACGTCTTGGCTATTGTAAACAGTGCTGCAATAAACATTGGGGTGCATAGGACTTTTGGGATTGCTGACTTCAAGCTCTTTGGATAAATACCCAGCAGTGGGATGGCTGGATCGTATGGTAGTTCTATTTTTAATTTTTTGAGGAATCTCCATACTGTTTTCCATAGTGGCTGCACCAGTTTGCATTCCCACCAGCAGTGTATGAGGGTTCCTTTTTCTCCGCAACCTCTCCAACATTTGTTGCTATTAGTTTTAGATATTTTTGTCATTCTAACGGGTGTAAGGTGATATCTTAGTGTAGTTTTGATTTGCATTTCCCTGATGATCAGCGATGATGAGCATCTTTTCATGTGCCTATTGGCCATCCGTATATCTTCTTTGGAGAAATGTCTGTTCATGTCTCCAGCCCATTTTTTTTTTTTTATTAATGTTGTGATAGACTACAACCTTGTGAGATTTCAGTTGTACATTATTGTTAGTCATGTTGTGGGTACACCTCTTCCCCCTTTGTGCCCTCCCCCCACCCCCCCTTTTCCCTGGTAACCACCGATCAGATCTCGTTGTCAATATGTTAACTTCCACCTATGAGTGGAGTCATATAGAGTTCGTCTTTCTCTGACTGGCTTATTTCGCTTAACATAATACCCTCGAGGTCCATCCACCTTGCTGCGAATGGGCCAATTTTGTCTTTTTTATGGCTGAGTAGTATTCCATTGTGTATATATACCATATCTTCTTTATCCAATCATCAGTTTCTGGGCATGTAGGTTGGTTCCACGTCTTGGCTATTGTAAATAATGCTGTGATGAACATAGGGGTGCAAGGGACTCTTGGGATTTCTGATTTCAGGTTCTTAGGATACCCAGTAATGGGATGGTCTCCAGCCCATTTTTTGATTGGGTTGTTTGATGTTTTGTTGTTGAGTTGCGAGAGTTCTTTATATATTATGGATATTAAGCCTTTGTCAGATATATGACTTGCAAATATTTTTTCCCAGTTAGTGGGTTGTTTTTTTGTTTCAGTCCTGTTTTCATTTGCCTTGAAGAAGCTCTTTAATCTGATGAAGTCCCATTTGTTTATTCTTTCTATTGTTTCCCTTCTCTGAGAAGGCATGGTGTCCAAAAAGATCCTTTCAATACTGATGTCGAAGAGTGTACTGCCTACGTTTTCTTCCAGAAGCCTTAAGGTTTCAGGTCTCACCTTTAGGTCTTTGATCCATTTTGAGTTTATTTTGGTGAATGGCGAAAAAGAATGGTCAATTTTCATTCTTTTACATGTGGCTTTCCAGTTTTCCCAGCACCATTTGTTGAAAAGACTTTCTTTTCTCCATTGTATGCCCTCAGCTCCTTTGTCAAAGATAAGCTGTCCATAGATGTGTGGTTTTATTTCTGGGCTTTCAATTCTGTTCCATTGATCTGTGCACCTGTTTTTGTACCAGTACCATGCTGTTTTGATTACTGTAGCTTTGTAGTATGTTTTGAAGTCAGGGATTGTGATGCCTCCCGTTTTGTTCTTTTTTCTCAGGATTGCTTTAGAAATTTGGGGTCTTTTGTTGCCCCATATGAATTTTAGGATTCTTTGTTCTAATTCTGTAAAGAATGTCATTGGGATTCTGATTGGGATGGCGTTGAATCTGTAGATTGCTTTAGGTAGAACGGACATTTTAACTATGTTTATTCTTCCAATCCATGTACATGGAATGTCTTTCCATCTCCTTATGTCGTCATCCAATTCTCTCAGAAAGGCCTTGTAATTTTCATTATATAGGTCCTTCACTTCCTTAGTTAAATTTACCCCAAGGTATTTTATTCTTTTTGTTGCGATTGTGAATGGTATTGTATTCTTGAGTTCTTTTTCTGTTGGTTCATTACTGGAGTATAGAAATGCTACTGATTTATGCAAATTGATTTTATACCCTGCCACTTTGCTGTAGTTGTTGATTACTTCTAACAGTTTTCCAATGGATTCTTTGGGGTTTTCTATATATAAGATCATGTCGTCTGCAAACAGCGAGAGTTTCACTTCTTCCCTCCCTATTTGGATTCCTTTTATTCCTTTTTCTTGCCTGATTGCTCTGGCCAGGACCTCCAGTACTATGTTAAATAAGAGTGGTGATAGAGGGCATCCTTGTCTCGTTCCTGTTTTCAGGGGGATGGGGTTCAGTTTTTGCCCATTGAGTATGATGTTGGCTATGGGTTTGTCATATATGGCCTTTATTATGTTGAGGTAGTTTCCTTCTATGCCCATTTTGTTCAGAGTTTTTATCATAAATGGCTGTTGGATCTTGTCAAATGCCTTCTCTGTATCTATTGAGATGATCATGTGGTTTTTATTCCTCAGTTTGTTGATGTGGTGTATCACGTTGATGGATTTGCGGATGTCGAACCATCCCTGTGTCCCTGGTATGAATCCCACCTGATCCTGATGTATGATTCTTTTGATGAATTGCTGAATTCTGGTTGCCAAAATTTTGTTTAGAATTTTTGCATCTATGTTCATCAGTGATATTGGCCTGTAGTTCTCGTTTTTTGTGGTGTCCTTGTCAGGTTTTGGTATCAGCGTGACGTTGGCCTCATAGAATGTGTTAGGAAGTGTTCCATCTCCCCTAATTTTTCGGAATAGCTTGAAAAGGATAGGTATTAAATCCTCTCTGAAAGTTTGGTAGAATTCCCCAGGAAAGCCATCTGGTCCTGGGGTTTTATTCTTTGGGATGTTTTTGATTGCTGTTTCAATCTCTTTCCTTGTGATTGGTCTGTTCAAATTGTCTGCCTCTTCTTGAGTGAGCTTTGGGAGATTGTAGGAGTCCAAGAATTTATCCATTTCCTCTAGGTTATCCATTCTGTTGGCATATAGTTTTTTGTAGTATTCTCTTATAATCTGTTGTATTTCTGCAGAGTCTGTTGTTATTTCTCCTCGCTCATTTCTGATTTTGTTTATTTGAGCTTTCTCCCTTTTTTTCTTTGTAAGTCTGGCTAGTGGTTTGTCAATTTTATTTATCTTCTCAAAAAACCAGCTCTTTGTCTCATTGATCCTTTCTACTGCCGTTTTCGTTTCAATAGTATTTACTTCTGCTCTGATTTTTATTATTTCTCTCCTTCTGCTGACTTTGGGCTTCATTTGTTCTTTTTTCTCTAGTTCAGTTAGGTGTGCTTTAAGGTTGCTTATTTGGGATTTTTCTTGTTTGTTAAGATGTGCCTGTATTGCGATGAATTTTCCTCTTAATACAGCTTTTGCTGTATCCCATATGAGTTGGTATGGCATGCTATCATTTTCATTTGTTTCCAGGTTTTTTTTATTTCTTCTTTAATTTCTTCAATGATCCATTGCTTGTTCAGTAGTGTGTTGTTTAGTCTCCACATTTTTGTGCCTTTCTCAGCTTTTTTCTTGTAATTAATTTCTAGCCTTATAGCACTATGATCTGAAAAGATGCTTGTTATTATTTCAATTTTTTTTAATTTGTAGAGGCTTGCCTTGTTTCCCAACATATGGTCTATCCTAGAGAATGTTCCATGTGCACTTGAGAAGAATGTGTATTCAGCTCTTTCAGGGTGAAGTGATCTATATATGTCTATTAAGTCCAATTGTTTTAGCTTTTCATTTAGCTCCACTATTTCCTTATTGATTTTCTGTCTGGATGATCTGTCCATTGATGTGAGTGGGGTGTTGAGGTCCCCTACTATTATTGTGTTGTTTTTAACATCTTCCTTTAGGTCTGTTAATAGTTGCCTTATGAATCTTGGTGCTCCTGTGTTGGGTGCATAGATATTTATAAGCGTTATTTCTTCTTGATGAAGTGTCCCTCTGATCATTATATATTGTCCCTCTGTGTCTCTCTTTACCTGTCTTATTTTGAAATCCACTTGGTCTGATATGAGAATTGCAACACCTGCCTTTTTTTCCTTGCTATTTGCTTGAAGTATTGTCCTCCACCCCTTCACCCTGAGTCTGTGTTTGTCCTTGGGGCTGAGGTGTGTTTCCTGGAGGCAGCAAATTGTTGGATCTTGTTCTTTAATCCATTTTGCCACTCTGTGTCTTTTTATTGGAGAGTTCAATCCGTTCACATTGAGAGTGATTATTGATGCATGTGGACTTAGTGCTGTTAATCTGTCGCTCATTATCTTGTTTTCCTGCGTTTCTTTTCCTGTGTGCTTTAGACTTCCCATTTAATACTGCAATTTCTTATGCTGGGTTTCTTAGATTTTTCCTTATTTATGATTTGTGACTCTGTTCTGTACTTTATTTTAGTGTCTACCTTGAAGTTTGTATTTAGAATCTCGTGTATAATATAGTCTATTCTCTGGTGGTCTCTTACTTACTTGACCAATACTGATTTAGACCCTTTGCTCTTCCCCTCCTAAATAATTATTTTCATTTTTTTATTCCAACTCGTCTTATTAATTGGTAGTTAGAGTGCTAAGATCGTCCTTGTTTTGGTAGTTTCCTTACCTTTACCCTAATGCTATAATTGAATATTTGCTATCCTGTTCTGGTTCTATCCATCGGTCTCCCTAGTCTGTGGATTGTGTCCCCTTTCTCCCTTTTTTCTTTTTTCAGGTATGAGAGCCTTCTTGAGGATTTCTTGTAATGGAGGGCTTTTGGTTACAAATTCCCTTAACTTTTGTTTGTCTGGAAAAGATTTAATTTCTCCCTCATATCTGAAGGAAATTCTTGCTGGATAGAGTATTCTTGGCTGAAGATTTTTATCCTTTAAAGCTTTGAATATGTCACTCCATTCTCTCCTAGCTTGTAGGGTTTCTGTAGAGAAATCTGCTGACAGTCTGATAGGGGTTCCTTTATAGGTTATTCTCTTTTTTTTTCTTACTTCCCTGAGTATTCTTTCCTTATCGTTCCTTTTTGCCAACTTTACTACTACGTGCCTTGCAGTAGGTCTTTTTACATTGACAAATCTAGGAGATCTAAAACCCTCCTCTACACACATTTCTCTGTCGATCCCTAGATTTGGGAAGTTCTCTTCAATAATTTCGTTAAGCACACTTTCTGCTCCATTTTCCTTTTCCATATTCTCGGGAATTCCTATGATCCTTATGTTCTTACTCCTCATTGAATCCATTATCTCTCGGAGATTTTCCTCGTTTTTTTTTAATTCTTAGTTCTCTTTCTTCCTCTGCCTGGCGCCATTCAGCCTGTCTGTCTTCGATTATGCTAATTTTCTCCTCTATGTTGTCTACACGGGCATTCAGGGAATCCGTATTCTGTTTTATCTGGTCCATTGTGTTTTTCATCTCGAGTAATTCTGTTTGATTCTTCTTTATGATTTCAATCTCTTTTGTGAAGTAACTCCAGAACTTGGCTTGTTTCTCTATCTTTCTCTCTACCTCATTGAGTTTTTTGATTATAGCTGCTCTGAACTCATTATCACTTAGTTTACCTACTTCCAAGTCCTCAGGACTTACTTCTATGTTTTTATCGTTTTCCTTCTGGTCTGGGGCTTTTATAAATTGCTGGATGGTAGAGGAGTGGTTTTTTCGCATGGTGGTAGAATTCAGTTGCAGTTACAGCCTGTCGCCACTAGATGGGGGTCAAGAGCCGCGTGTTATGAGCTCTCCACCTTGGGGCAAGATGGCTGCACCCACTGGCTTTGCTGGGGGGAGGGGCTGTTACTCACACGCACCGGTCTGGGTTCAGATCAGTTCTGTTCTCTGGTCTCCCAAGGCCCTTGATTTATGGGGTCCCCGCGGACGGAAGCTTTCCCCCCCATCAGCCGCTCTCCACTGAATCAGCGGCAGGAGTCCTGGATGATCCCCTGGTCGCAGGGCCCCTCCCCCACTCCTTCCTGACCCGTGCCGCAGCAATCGCAGACTCTAGGGGAGGGAGCGATGTTCTCTCCTACCGTTCCAGCGCCTCTGAGGGTGTAAGCAAAGTTTACGATCTCCACCTTCTTGGTATTGTAGGTCTCTAACGAGCTGGCATTATGTTTATTCTCTGAAATTCAGTTCTTCCAATCTTTTGTTGTATTTTGGAGGGGAGAGAATCCCAGGTCAGCTCACCCCGCCATTTTGCTCCAACCCCTAAGCTCTGTGATTCTTTGACCAACAGAATACAGAACTGATGTTATGCCAGTTTCCTGATCCAGGCATTAAGTCTGGTAGCTTCCACTTCCTATCTCTTGGAATGTTCACTCTTGGGACACTGTCTTTGGGAACCCAGCCACCAGGCTGTGAGAAGACCAAACCACATAGAGAGACCATGTGTACGCACTTCAGATGACAGCTCCAGCTCAGCTTCCAGCTGACAGTCAGCATCAACTGCCAGCCACCATAGCCCAAAGTGCCCAACGTGTGAGTGAAGCAGCCGTCTTGGAAGTGGATTGTCACACTCCAGCTGCCCAGCTGATGACACATGGATCAGAGATGAACCACTCACCCAAGCCCTTCCTGAACTACTGATCCAGAAAACTGTAAGCAAAATAAAATGATTTTTTCAAGCCACTAAGTTTTGGAGTAATTTGTTACTCAGCAATAGATAACAAGCACAACCTAACTATAATCATCCTTTCTCTAGCACTGAATTGAATAAATGGAGTCAAAATTTAAGCTCTGTCTTGCGTTATTTTACTTTTTTCCAGAGCACATTTGACCAGGGATAAGTCTAGACAAGTAAGAACCTACTATAAATGCAAAATCAAAACAAAAGTTGCTATTACAAAATTATCATCAATGCTTCAGATATTGTTCAAAAGAAAACTGTTTTGAGGGTTGATGGGGAAAGGGTCCAGGATGAGGTATTAGAATTTGCAAGGACCCAGCTCTGATGCCTGCAGAGCCAGCAAGATGTTATCCTGCCAAAGTTGGAAAGAGCATGAGACCGCCTGAGGGAACGTGGAGGATAGAAGAAAGACGGTGGCTGTCAAGGCCAATGTCATCAGTGGATCAATCAACGGTGACATTGCCCTCTCACAGCCACGAATTTATTGTAACAAAGAGAGAGAGAATGTGTATTAAAATAAAGAATAATAAAAGTCACATTGTATGGTCCAGGTTGATTGGCTGAAAATGAAACCAGTGATGGTAATTTTGGAGCAATGCCTTTATTAATGCTACAAAAAGTATGCATTACTTTTACTGTGTATTAGCCAGGTTTCTGCTGCAATAATACCACATAAACAAACCAAAATTTCAATGGCTTACAGCAATAAAGATTTCTTTTTCTTGTTTACACTCTGGGGGTCAGCTGGGGTGTTTCTGCAGCTGTAGATTGAGTACAGACTGCAAGTGGAGTCCAGGTTGGCTCCGCATGTCTCCTCATTCTGTTTGAACCAACAACTATTGGAGATAGGGTCTTCTAATGGCAAAAGGGCAAAAGAGCAAGCCAACTCATCAAGGACATTTAAAGGACATCAAGGCATCTTATTCACTAACATCAACTGGCCAAAGCAAGTCCATGGCCAAACCAATATCAAAAGGGTAGAGAAATGTACTCCACCTCCTCTAGTGGGAAAAACTGCAAAGTCACATGACAAACAGCACAGTTATATAATTCTATGTTAGCAAGAGAGGGAAGAATTGGTGACAGTTCTCAATTTTTACTTCACTAAGAGTTTCACAAATTTTCCAAATGCCCAATTGCACCTGAAGTTGCCCTGGAGCCACAAACAGCCATAAAGTCACTAGATTATTAAATATGTTATTGGTTTTAAATCTTTTGATTATATTAATACAAAAAACCACTTTTTCCTGCACTATGTTCATTCAGTGACCATAAGACATAATAATAAGTAACTTTTGCATAGTGGTGACACTTTACAAAGCACTTGCACATATATCATTTCATTTGCGATTGTAACACCCCTGTCAAGTGGATAAAGCAGGGTTTTTTTACCATCTATTTACAGATGAGTGAATGCAAGTGACTTGCTCAAGATCACATGAGAAGTGAGTGGCCAGACGTTCAAACCCAGGCCTCCAGACTCTAGAATCATGCTCTTTCTGATCCCCTTCCCATTGCTAATTCCCAATTACATGGCCCACTTCTGGCACAAGCAACGTGACCTCATGGGATTTGATCTGGTTGTTACTTTTCTCTGTCTTTCACTCCCTGACTTGATGATATAAAAACTTACCACTCGTTCATAAGTCTTCTGAACAAAACCTAACGATGCCAATGGCACCAGTAGGAGGATTAGATGGAATCTGGGATGCCTAGATGGTGTCTACACACAAAAACAGATTTGACTGTTGGAGCCGAGTGGTAACTAACCAATTACTAACCAGCTTAGTGAATAGTTCAGCCTGATACACAAGTAGTCTCAGCCTGAAGTGAAGTGACAGGTGCTGCATTTTACTTTTGTTCTACTGTTGACAAGACTTGTGTGTGATCCATAATCTCACTGGCACCTATTTACTACACCTGTCTTACAACTGTAATAATAATAATAACAAGAAGAACAGGCCAGGCATGTTGGCAAAAAAAAGCAGTAACATGAGTTGTTTCAAGATAATGAGAAATGATGCTCTTTTTTAAGTTGGGTCCATATCAATAAAAGAAAAAGGGAATGACGAGAATATAATTTTCAGCATAAAATTGCCCCAATGAGCTTGTAGGGATTCCCCAGACTCTGCCACCTGGATTTCCATCCAGTACACTGGGATGCACTTGAGGGCTGCTTGAGAGGACGGGATATCAGGAGAAGCTGGGTTTTCCCTTTCTCTGCATCTCCTCTCCTCAAGTGAAGGTCCACCAAGACTCAGTCTCTGATGGGCCCAACAATTTGGCACTATATCCTCGATCTACCCTTGGACGGCAGCGCTAATCTTGCCTGTTGTGCAGGCAATACACTGCATGGACTCACAAAAGGTGGAAGCTGGAAATTACCTTAGGAGTGCTAATCCAACACCTTCCCCTGCAGGTGAGAAGACAGAGGTCCAGAGAGGCAAAGTCACCCACCCAAGGTCCCACAGTAAGTTCTTGATCTCTTGAGTGTCTAGTTCACAAAGCTTTTCATGTCTAATCTTAGTCTCATCATGCCATAGAAGCTAGCTAATAAGAATAATAGAAAACAGGGGCCGGCCCTGTGGCCGAGTGGTTAAGTTCACGCACTCCGCTTTAACAGCCCAGGGTTTTGCTGGTTCAGATCCTGGGCGCGGACATGGTGCCGCTCATCAGGCCACATTGAGGCGGCATCCCACATGCCACAACTAGAAGGACCCACAACAAAAAATATACAACTATGTACTGGAGGGATTTGGGGAATAAAAAAGCAGGAAAAAAATAATAATAGAAAACAGATACTGAGTGCTTAATGACTCAGGCACTAAGCGCTTTATGTATGCTAACCCATCCTACAAATGAAGAGGTGAGGCGTGGAAGCAATGCCCAAAGGCACACAGCTGCTAAGTGGTAGAGCTAGAATCTGAACCCAGGCAACCTGACACCAGACCCCCTGCTTTACCACCACTCTACACTGCTTCTCTAGAACACTGTGGAACACCTCCTTGCGTCAGGCATTGTTCTAGATAGCAAGGATACAAGGCAGGATAAGACACAGACTGTATCTTCAAGGAGTTTTCATTCTTGTGGAAGAAATGGAGCATCGATAGGTAAACAATACATTTACTCAACAAATACTTATCACATATTGTATTAGTTTCCTAGGGCTGCCATAAGAAAGTACCACAAACCAAGTGGCTTAAAACAGCAGTGGAAATTTATTATCCAAATTCGCTTATTTTTTATAGGGGCTCTGGTGTCAAATGTATTCTCCCACAGTTCTGGAGGGTAGAAGTCTGAAATGAAGGTATCAGCAGGTCCATGCTCCCTCTGAGACTCTGGGTAGGATCCTTCTTTGCTTCCTCCTGGTTTCTGGTGGTGGCTGCAGCTGCCTGTTGTCACATAGCATTTTCCTCCTTTTATAAGGACACCTGTCATATTGGATTAGGGCCCATCCTATGACCTCATCTTAACTTGATTACATCTACAAAGACTTTATTTCTGAATAAGGTCACATTCACAGCTACTGAGGGTTAGGACTTCAACATATCTTTTTGAGGGACACAATTCAACCCGTAACAAGTATCTACTATGTGCTAGGCACTATTCTAGGCATTGTGGATACTACAGTGAGTAAAGTAGAAAAAAAATCCCTGCTTTGTGGACCATATATTCTGGAAATAGGCAAGAAGCAATAAATATGATAGATAAATAAACACTATAGAATGTTAAAAAGGAATCGGCCGGTGCAAAGCCACTGGCTGTGGCAAGAGCATGTCTGGTTTGATCAAGGAACAGCAAGGAGACCAGTGTTGTAGGGGCAAAATAAGTGAAAAGGAGAACAGCGGGCAATACAGTCAGAAAAGTCACAGTGGGGCCGGCCCGGTGGCACAGTGGTTAAGTACACACGTTCCACTTCGGTGGCCTGGGATTTGCCAGTTCGGATCCCGGGTGTGGACATGGCACCGCTTGGCAAGCCATGCTGTGGCAGGCGTCCCACATATAAAGTGGAGGAAGATGGACACAGATGTTAGCTCAGGGCCAGTCTTCCTCAGCAAAAAGAGGAGGATTGGCGGCAGATGTTAGCTCAGGGCTAATCTTCCTCAAAAGAAAAGAAAAGTCATAGTGAGCCAGATCATGAGGGCCTTGTAGGCCACTGGCAAATACTCTGGCTTTCACTATGAGAGTAATGGAGACTCACACGGTCTGACTTCTGTTTTAAAGGGATTCCTCTGGCTGATGTGTTGAGAAAAGGCTGGTGAGGGCAGAGCAAGAGTGGAGGAAGGAGACCAGCGCAGAGGCTACCACAGCCATCCTAGTGACAGATGATGGTGGCTCAGACCAGGGAGGTAAGAATGGAGGAGGCAGAAGTGGGTGGATTCTGGATATATCTTGAAGGTAGATAAAGCAATTCCAGGCAGTTATAAGTGCTGTAAGGAAAATACAAACAGAGTCATCAGAAAGCCAGTACTGAGAGGATGCTTCTTTACACTGAGTGGTTAGGGGAGGTCTTTCCAAAGAGGTAACAGCTGAGCTGAGACCAAACGATGGAAAGGAGGTAGCCATGCAAAGCTCCGGGGAAAAAGCCTTCCAGCAAAGGAACAGGCCCCAAGATAAGAATGAGCTTGCAGTCTTAGTGGGGGCAAAAAAATAAAGGCAAAGTAGTGAGGTGCAGTGAACAAGGGAGACAGTGCTTGAAGATGAGCGCAGAGATGGAGGTGAAGCCACAGTGAGGAGCGGAGAATTTATTCCAGCTGCAGTGGGAAGCAATAGCAGGATCTGAAGCAGGGAGATTATGTGATCTGATTTGTTCTTTTAAAAGATCATTCTTCAATTTCAGAGACAGCAAGTAGAAAAGAGTCAACCAGGGGCTGCGGGAAGGAGGAAGGGGGATTGTGATTTCACAGGTTTCAGTGTGGGATGATGGAAAAGTTTGGGAGATGGATAGTGGTGATAGTTGCACGACAATGTGAATGTACTTTAAGCCACTGACCTGTATACTTAAAAATAGTTAAAATGGTAAAACTTATGTTATGGCTGTTTTACGACAATAGAAAATATATTTGGTGTAACAGTAAAAAAAAGTCATTCTGAGCGCTGAGTAGAACATGAACTGCAGGGAGAAGAAAGGAAGCAGGCAGACAGGTAGAAACCACTCCTGTTGCTGAATTCTGTGCATTTGCAGCCTCTTCCCTCTCTTTTCTCCCTTTTCACTATAATATTCAGATATAACTTTACAAAGGCCTTTCTGCCCACCCACATCCAGATGTTCCAATGAAAATTTTAAGATGTCGAAGTGCCAAAGCCTCAATAAGTTAGGAAGCAGTCGCCTAACTTCTGCCTACAGCTGAGCAACATGAAAACGGCTTTGAATTCCTGAGACTCCAGAGAAAGAAAGTCCACAGCTGCCTTCAGGAGCCCACTCCAGAGTCCAGCAGCCTTTGCTGTGAGGAAACATGTTCAGTGTTTCTTAACTAAATCCCTCTGATTACACTTTAAGTCTGTGTCCTCTTATTCTAGTCTCCTTGAGATGAAAGACAGCTGGTTTCCATCCTCTGCAAAATAAGGCTCTCTATGCTCAGAGAGTTCTGTTAAGTCCTTCAGGCTAAACGGTTTCAATTAATTTAAGCTTTTCTTCTATAAAATCTCTCTCTAAATGCTCCACATTCCCGTTTAAATTGTTCACAACTAGATACAGTCCTCGCTGAAGAATAGGAAGAACAAAAATATATAAGATTGCAGTAAAGGAAACATAATTATTAAGAATTATGGAGAGCCAGGACAAATGTTAAACTTTTACAGTTTCATCAACACCATTAACAGTTATTTTTTTGAAGCTACCATCTTTTAAAGTTAATTAACAAACACACAGTAGTTATGAATTTCAGATGATCATAGATAATTGCACAACACAATTCAGCAAATACTGTTTATTTTCCAGAACCAACAAAATATGGGGAAAACAGAGCAAATGGTAAATGCCACTGACTTCACTTTGTAACAATGGTTAAATATTCCATTTCAGTGGCAAATGAAGAAATACCTATATAACAATGATCAAATTACAAAGAGCAATGGCAATTAGCTCTGAGTTGCTAAATTCGAGCATATTCATATGACAGAAAATGTGTAATGTCACACCAATGAGTCTCTGTAAGGCACACAATTGCAATAGCATTGAAATTTAGATGTGTTATTGCTAGCTTATGAAAAAAATCCTCAGGCTCCATATCAATGGATTTTCTGACCATTTTAAAGTGTTTCTCTTACATTCTTTTCTGCACTGGACCATGTGTATATATTGATGGAGCAGTTATCAAACATTTTGGTTTCCATAGCCCTTACACTCTTAAAAAATTACTGAGAACTCCAAAGAGCCTTGGTTTATATGGGTTATATCTTTTGATATTTACCATATTAGAAATGAAAACTGAGAACTTTTAAAATGTTTATTTCCTAATTCATTTAAAAATAACAATATACCTATTACATGTTACTATAAGTAACATATTTTGTGAAAAATAGCTATATTTTCCAAAACAAAAAAAACAGTGAGATGAGTGGCATTGTTTTATATTTTTGCAAGTCTCTTTAATGTCTGGTTTAATAGGAGACAGCTGTTTCATATATCTGCTTCTGCATTCAGTCTGAGATATCACCCGTCATACAGCCTCTGAAAACCCCCACTATACATTCAAAAAAATGAGAACTAAAAAAGCAAATAGTGTCTTAATATTATTATCGAAATTAGTTTATCTTGTCTATCCCCTGAAAAGATTTTACAAACCCTCTGGATCCCTGGACTACACTTTGAGAACCACTGCTACTAGAGGTTATAGGGACTGAAATTATTTTTAGGAAACCGAAATTAGTAATGACAAAGCCTATAGATTCTGGGACTCATGTAGATCAAATGGAAAGTAAGCAATACCTCTTTGTGAAATACCGCATGCTGTAAGCCATGCTAATCATATCAAATCCAGAAGCAATAAACCTTAGCAAGATGGCCCCAGACCACCAAGCGTTACTCAAGTATTATCTTCATTTCATCTCGAAAGTTAGTTTTCTCTGCATTAAAGAGAAAGCATCCTTGGCCCTTAGGACATACAACCTGACTCCCAGACTCCCTTCAGCTTATTATATTCGTATTGTTTTTCTTTCCTTCCTGTTTCTAGAAGCCCAAACACAAATGGCTGCAAGGTATCATACACGGCAAGGAAGGTCCCATTTGAGATAGACCATTTAAGCAGATTTTACTCAGTCTCAGGGAAATTCACATAACTTGATCTTTTCTGGACCTGAAACCAAAATCCTGTCTTCTCAGAGAAGGCCACAAATGTTAAGCAAAATATCTAACTATATCATAGTGCAGAGCAAAGCATCTCACCCTCCTACAGCCCTAAGTTATGAATAATTATTTCAAGACTCAGTGCCTAGTTGAGGATTGTTTGAGAAAATGGGAAAATATATATGTGAGCTCTTATTTTACCCTTTTATATCTTGTTGCCCTTCATACTGATCTATTAGGAGAAATGTGTTGTGTTGGAGGTAGGCAGTGTATTAATTTCTAGAAACATAAAAGAAAAAAATGTCATTAATCCTACTTCTACTCATAAAGAAAGGTAGTTATTTGGCTCTTGGGAAATATTTTATTTATCCGTTGCTGACTATATACAAAATATATATATATATCAAACAAAAAATAGCTTAACTGGCCCAATCCTGAGACTAAATCTCTGTGAACAAAGCCATATTCGTGTTGGGGGATGACAGAACAATTTCCACAAAATTAAATAGGAATATATGCATATATACGTATCTTTTACCCTTTGTAACTGGAAGGGGAAAACTGGTTGGCTCTGTCTTATGGTGGAACATGCATTATAACCAAAAGTGGTTTATAAATACAAAAGCAACAAACGGCTTTTTTTTTTTTTTAATAAAAGGAACCCTAGGGCTTTGCCTTTGGATAAGATATCACTGGGGACTTTTTTTAAAAACTTCAGTAAAATACTCAAATAGCAAGTGTCAAGGTATTGTATATCCACCCAGTTGGTAAAATAAGTCAGTTAATTTGGCAGGTGAGTATTAAGTAATCACGCTGTCAGAATCGGGTGAGTGTCTAAGGGAGAAAGACAAAGACTGAACAAAGGAGGAAAAATAAAATAAGTAGCAGATTATCAAATAAGTAAATAAAAATGAGAACTTCTCAATGCTCTATTGTATGGCCCATAAACCAGAGCAACCCTGCCGACTTTCTCCCTCCTGCTTGGGATTCAGGAAAGCAATGTGGGTGTGAGGAAACTATGGCCTGACTGCTTGTGAACTGTGCTGTGGAAAGGGGTTTTCAATGTCTCGGGAAGAAGGCCGGGTCCCTTTAAGAATTTAAAGCTGGTCTCTGGCAAGCACGGAGTTACAGAATGGCAAAGAAGCCTGGTTCTCCATACATTAGCTTTTCTCCTGAAGGAGGGAGCTGAATTAGAAGCATAGCTGCCAGGAAAAGCCTGAATAGAGACCATTTAAGCAGATTTTATTCAGGCCCAGGGAAATTCACATAACTTGGTCTTTTCTCACTTCTTAAAACAGAAAATGTATGTGTAAGTGCACGGAAACCTCTCCCACCCTGGGAGGCAAGGACAGAGCCTCATTTCTCTGGGAAACTTACCAGTCTTTGCACAAGCCTGAGCACATAGTAGGCCATCAAGACGTGTTTGTGAAATCAAAAGAAAAGATAATGTCTCTTAGACACTATCCACTTTTAGTTGTTACCATTGGTTTTTCTTCTGCAAGAAATCGTGATTTCAGGCCTTTTCTGAGGCTAATGTCAAGTTCCTTTTCATAGAAAAAAAAACTGGAGAGCCCAAATAGAATTACAAGGTAGAACTGAAAGGGAGAGTTGAGATTAATGTATGAGAAACCTCTTATTTTACAGATAAGGAAACTGAGACCCAAAGAGGTAAATAGATTTGCCTAACGTGGCAGAGCCAAGAATAACCCTGACCTCCTAACCTTCCCATGTAGCATCAAGTAGAGCTGAGGTAATGAACCCGGGTCCGCCGATGGGCTTTAAGAAGTCCAAAACCCTGCCCAGTAATGTGCAAATTCCATGTGCACTGCATCTGCAGGGGAAAGCGTCTAAAGTTGTCACTTGATTTTCAAAGAGATATTTGACCCTCAAAACTGTTAAGAACCCCAATCTCAAAAAGGAAAGTCATCAGGGAGTGATAGGGAGCCATCTAATGCCATTGTTCCTGTGTCGTGAGGAATTGAGATCAGAAATTTGATGACAAGTTCCTCTGAGACCTTCAGCAGGCAAAAGCAACAAGCTACAACAAGCCTCGTGAAAGCTCAGACCTTCCTGCATGTGAGAGTGCTAAACGTTCTCCTTAACGCAAAATAAGTACATTCAAAGGTGGACTAAAAAGCGGTTGGTAACGGCTGGTACTTAGTGTGACAATGGCACCACACTGTACCCAGGTATTTGGATTCCTTTAAACTTTGCTAAAAATTATTTGACCATGTGTACATATTGACTAATTAGAGAATATATTTACCCTGGCACGGATGCAGCTAACATACGGTAAGAGAGGATAATGGATGGCCTCATCAAGCAGGGATTCTCAGGACAGGAGCTGGCCCGATGCAATACGGATATATGTTTGGTAGACCTGGGAAGCATAAAAGTGATACAACCATATATTAACTATTGGATTTAACTTAAAACACAAATGTACATTTAGTTGCTAATATTTTGATGAAAGGTCAAGGTCTTTGAGGATGTGTCTGCTAATTGGAGTTGTATATAGTCTTTCTTACATAAACCACACCCATAATGGATCATCATCTATGATTTCCAGGTTCCGTTTCTTCAGAGTGGATTGAGGACTTAAAGACACTTACGAGGCAATCTGAGTGGAGAATCCTTTGAGAAATTTAATGATTTTTCCCACCTTTTACAGTTGCCTCCCTACACCTAATTTGCCAATAATTGTTTTTAGCAACTCATATTTATTGAATCTTATGAACATATCCAACCTAATTTTCATAGAAACATTACACTCACATTTCATCCATTCACTTAATATTTAATTAAATTATATAATTTACACTACTACAACTGGCATACACAGGTTGGGGAACAAACACAACTGTCTCAAGCAGAGAGTTCATTTGGTAGGAGCAGAAGTGTTCCAGCACAGGAGAGAGTAGTCTACTAACCGCCAGTGTAGTATCCAGCATGCTGGGGCCACTTACTGTGGCTGCTAAGTATGGTTTATAGATGAAATGGAGAACATCAGTTTCTCCAACAACGTAATGAAATCTGGGTCAATTAAGAGAACTTCTACTATTCATTGTCAGTCATGGGGTCTTGGCCTCAGTTTTGGTATTTCAAAATACATGATTTTACCACTTGAGAGACTGATCCACATTCATCAAAATTAAAGTGAGCTATAAACCAGAACACCAATGTGTTCTCTTATGACATATTGAACACTGATGCCCAAGGCTGCAACGGTCTGTCCCATAGCATCTCTCTTCCCCAACACCCTCTGACCCCAGACATTAACCTGATGTTCTAAAACCTATAGCACACAGAGATGGTGGGGACAAATACCAAGTATCTCAGAAAGTCTTTCTGATAAAGGGATGATGGGGAGGCACTGTAGCATAGTGATTAAGAACCCAGGCTTTGGAGTTAGAAGACTTGAGTCCCATCCCAGATCTGAAACTTACCAGCTCAAGCAAGTCACTAAACCTCTCTAAGCCTAGATTTCACATCCTTGAAACAGAAGTTATAATACCAACATCTACTTCGTAGCATTATGGTAAAGGTTAAATAAGACAAAGAATGTAAAGCACCAAGCATAGTCCCTGGCACATATTAAGTGCTCACTTTATGGTAGTTAATTTTGTTATTAATAAGAATGCAGACTGAATCCTAGAAGAAAAGTTAATGTGACTCCACCTTTTCTGTCACCCAAAGCAATTGTCCCCAATCTGGATTTATGGATTTTCAAGAATAATGACTGACACATAGTATTTTACCCTTAGGCTCTGAGAATACACACTCACGCACACACTGATGCAACCATTTTGGAGAGCAATCTGGCAGAATTTAATCAAAGTATGCATGCACCCTATGATCCAGCAATCCCACTCCTGGGACTATATCCCAGAAAAATTCACACACAGCCCAAAAGGGGATATTTATGAGGAATGTTACTTGTGGTAAAGGAAGTTGGAGTAACCTAAGCGTCCATCACTGGGGTATAATGGATAAGTAGAATGTGAAGGGTGCACACTGTAGCATATCATGCAGCAGTTAGAAGCAACAAAGTAGAAGGTCACACAACAACATGGATAGGTATTAAGGACATGGTCCTAAATGAAAAAAATATTAAGAAACAGAATGAGTTCTTTGGAAAAACCATTAATGTAAATTTTTAAAATATACCCACAATATAACCTTACATATTCTGTAAGGTTATTGTTACATAACCTACATATTCTGATACATGACAAATTTGAATATACACATTAGACACATTGAAATCATTGCCAGTCAGGGCACGGGAGGGGAAAGAGAGTGAAGAGTGGCAGTAAAAGGGAAAGAATGAAAGAATCAAGAACGAGAAGGAAGGAAGGAGGGAGGGAAGTGGGGGAGAGTCTTGTGTGTTTTAATGATAGTGTGTTTTGTATTGGGGAATATAATTCAACCTTCCAAGGCAATAAACAAACAAACTGCCACCAGATGGTTGCCAATAACACTTGGTTGGTACAATAACCTTGGGGCCATTTCAAAACTAAATGTTTGGGAACTATAGGAGTATGCTCTATTTTCAAATAACTGAACTACTCTGCTATTCACATTGCTCATTTGACTAAATGCCCTTTCCTCTTTCATTGTAAACATCCCAACTTGAAGAAATGAAAAGGGAGTCCAGAAAGTGAAGAGGAATGGAGGAGATTATTAATTTTAATATTAACCTATTAATCTTCCTTGAACTAAAGTCAAACAGTGAGAGAGACAATATATACTGTGATGCAAACTTTAGTACAAAACAGGCCAATTACCAATATTTGAATGCTTGCACCATTATTTATTCATCATGGACATACAAAAACTTCAGTAAAATACCCAAATAGCAAATGTCAAGGTATTGTATATCCTCCCAGTTGGTAAAATAAGTCAGTTAATTTGGCAGGTAAGTATTAAGTAATCACGCTGTCAAACGCGGGTGAGTGTCTAAGGGAGAAAGACAAAGACAGAACAAACGAGGGGGGGAAATTATAGAAAAGAAATAAGAAGGGGGCCAAAAATAGGCATAAGGAGAAAATAAATACAGTGTGACAGGTTCAAGAGTGGGATGGATGTCTCCATTCCATCACAGAGAGATTATCCTACAAATAAGGAGAGACACTTCAAAGTGACACCAGAGTTGCTGAGGGTTTTTGCCCATCAGATAGAGGCTGTTAATAAAGGCAAACTATGGATTAAAGTGGTCTTTCAATATCAGCTTTCTCCATCTTCTATCTTAATGTTTTAGTTGCCCTACAACATGTTGGGCAGCATACATAACACACATAACATACATAACACACATAACATAACATACATAACATACAGACACTAACCTGTGTTCTTATCTCCTCACTGCCCAGGCCAGGGATTGACAAACTTTTTCTGTAAAGGGCCAAGTAGTAAATATCTTGGGCTTTGCAGGCCAATGATGATACCATGGTTCATCAGATGTTCCCTCTCTGTTTGACTAGCCATTATTTTCTCAGCTCATGTTTTCCTCATATTATTGTGATGTGCCCCTTTTTTTTTTAGAGGGAGATCAATGTCAGTCAGAGATGAAAAACGGATTTAGATGATAGCAAATACCTCTAGGCATCTCCTTTCCACCAGTGCCAGTTTTCTCTCTGTCCTCAGCCTGCTTGTTCTCCATTTCCCAGACCTTTACTCCTATCATCTGACTTACAGGTGCCCTGTTCCTAGAGTTATTGATTTTTTTTTTTTTTTTTTTTTTTTTAAAGATTTTATTTTTTCCTTTTTCTCCCCAAAGCCCCCCGGTACATAGTTGTGTATTCTTCGTTGTGGGTCCTTCTAGTTGTGGCATGTGGGACGCTGCCTCAGCGTGGTCTGATGAGCAGTGCCATGTCCGCGCCCAGGATTCGAACCAACGAAACACTGGGCCGCCTGCAGCGGAGCGCGCGAACTTAACCACTCGGCCACGGGGCCAGCCCCGAGTTATTGATTTTTTTAAAAGGCCCAGTCCTCTAGGAAACAGAAGAGCAACAAAGTACCTTCTAGGAGGTCTCGACTTCAACTCCTCTCTTTCAACTCCTCATGGCTTCAACTCCTCTCTTTCTCTTCCCTTACAACCAATCTGTCAGCAAATTCTGTTGTTTACATATTCCAAATATATCTGAAATCCAATACAGTATCTCATCCCTCTATTGCAACAACTCTGTTGCAAATCACCATCATTTCTTGCCTGGACTATTTGTAATAAACTCCCAGTGGGTTCCTGCTTCAGCTCTTGCCCCACTAAACCTATACACACAGTTTATGTTCCATATATACCTCACTTTTTAATGTTTTATTTATTTATTTTTATATGCTTTTTTTATTAAGGTCATGAAAGTTAACATCCTTGTGAAATTACAGTTGTACATCATTATTAGTCATGTTGTAGGTACACCACTTCACCCCTAGTACCCTCCCCCCAACCCCCTTTCCCCTGGCAACCACCCATCAGTTCTCTTTAATGTTTTATTTTAAAACAGTTTTAGACTCACAGTAATGTTGCAAAGAGTACAGAGTTGCTATATATCCTTCACCTAGGTTCCCCTAATGTTAGTATCTTTCATAACTATAATTCATGGATCAAAACTAAGAAATATACATTGATATATTACTATTAACTAAGTTACGGATTTTATTTGGATTTCACTAGTTTGTCCACTAGTGTCTTTTTTCTGATTCAGGATCCAATCCAGGATACCATGTTGCATTTAGTCATCATGTCTCCTTATTCTCCGCCACTCTGTGACAGTTCCTCAGTCTTTTCTAGTCTTTCATATCCTTAACACCATTGAAGAGTACTGGTCAAGTATTTTGTACAATGTTCCTAAAGTTTGGTTTGTCTGATGTTTTTTTCATGATCAGACTGAGATTAGGCATTTTGGGCAAGAATACCACAGAGTGATGTGTTCTTCTCAATGCATCATATCAGGTGTAAATGATGTCAATGTCTTATTATTGGTCATGACAACTTTGATCACTTGGTTAAGGTGATGTGTGCCAAATTTCTCCACTCAAGATATCTTTTCTTTTGTAATCAATAAATATCTTATCAGGAGGCACTTAGAAACCATACAAATATCCTGTTTCTCATCATGCAGCTTTAAGCATCCACTGATAATCTTTGCCTATAAGAATTATTACTGTGATGTTTGCCCAATGATGATTGTCTATCTCCTTCATTCTTTTTACATTCATCAAGTGGAATTTCACTGTAAGGAAGAGTCATCCCTTCTCTTTCATTAATTAATGAAACAACTAAGCCCAGCCCCTAGCCAACTCACCGGCTGAATGCAGCCTTATGAGTAAACACTGGAAAAGCAGCAGAAGAACCACCCAACTGAGCCCAGCCCAGATTGCAAAATCTTGAGCAAAAAAAAAAACCCATGGCTGTTGTTTGAAGGTACTATGTTTTGAGGCAGTTGTTATGTAGCAATAACTAACCAGCACAGTGTCTTCAGTCAGACCCTCTCACACTCTGGCATCTTGAAAAAAGCTTACTAGTTAGTCAATCTGAGGCTACCCTGGAACAGGGAGGAAAAGCAGAGCTTTAAGTTAAAAAATTACAGTAATATGGGTATTACTGTATTTGGTGTATTCGGACACCAGTAACAGAGTAGCCATAGCCAGAAAATTCAGGGCAAGAGAAAACAGTAAGCTTTCAAGGGCATCAAAAATACATTTTCCCACCGACTAACAACTAACATTTCACCCATTTGAATTCCTTTGCTTTGTTCATTTGATATTTATTGAGGTTTTGCTAGGTTCTAGGTGTATAAAAACATGATCCTGGACTTTGATTCCAACTTTATTAAAATATAAGCATGGTGAGCGCTCACACTTTCATTTGTTGTTAGTCATTCGTAACTTCAAGAGAAATCACAACCTGAGGACAAGTGTGGCCACTGAGAAGGGGAGAGAGACCTTGAACACACAGGCTTCTTGGTGGGGAAAACCTAGAGCCAGTCGCACCCAGTAAGAGGGCTGACAAATTTCCTCTTTCTACCAAAGGCTGTTCCATAAACCATTATAAACCAATTTAGTCATTTATCCCAGAGGGGCTGGTGAGCCTGTGCATCTAGCCAATTTTGAGTGAAATGAATGGAAGGCAAAGAAATGAATTTTTATGGGATATTCAGAAAAGAGAAGGAGTAAAAAGCTAGTTTTTTGTTCCCCTTATAACAATCACTTTGAGATATTCTCCTCTCTTTGAAATGATCAACTTGAGACCCTCTTTCCTCTGAAACTAAGGTTCCACTGGAGAATAACTTATGAAGCAGCAACAGTGATAAAATCAACAGCAGTAATACTACCAATAATAATTACAATAATGACTAATTTTTATTGAGCATCTACCATGTGCCAGGTACTTTGTTCTAAATGCTTACTTAAATAGCACAGTGTTTAGAGATGATAGGGGCCAGGCAAGGTGCCATGGAGGAGGGCACCAAGAATTACGCAGAAATCTAAGTGCACTGGATACTTCAAGAGAAGGTAGCAATGTTAAAAGTATCATTTGATTCACACTTCTGTTGTGAGATGTTCAGGCAAGCTTTCCAGTTTGTTGGATGCGTAATGTAAAAACAATGTTAACACAGCAATAACAACAGTAATTGCTGCCATTTCTTAAACACCTACTTACTCAAAAGCCAAGGAAATGGCCTCATTTTATTCTCACAGCCTTGAGAGGGTGCTACAACGCTCTCCATTTTACAAATGAAGAATCTTAGCAAAGTCCTGGGGCTAGTAAATAATGGCGTCAGTATTAGAGCCCAACTGTCTACACCTTGTCCCTTCACTGAGCTGTGTCTTTCTATCCATCAAATAGCCTAAAATAAACACTATTAAATAGAAGGATCTAAAAGTAGGTACTCGTAACCTGGAGCCACAACTTCAAGGGTTCTGTGAATCCCTGAAATTAAATGTCTGAAGCACATATATTTATGTGCATTTATGTGCATATTGCTTTTATTAGTCTTAAAAGAGTCCTTGATTCCAAATAAGACCAAAACCCTAATTAAAAGGAAGTCCACACTAGATGATATAATACCCCAAGTTCAAATTGGGAGTTAACAGATCAACGCAGGATACACCCCAATACGTATGATGATGGCTGTTCATCTGCACCTGCCTCAAAAACTCACTGCATCCAGGAAGAGCCCATTTCTTTATCCACAAAATGGCCTCACGTAAAACACGGCTGGGTTTTCTGTGAGTGGAATTAAACTTGCTTTGCAGTAGTTACAGGGCAAGCTATGCAGTGCCTTGCCCAGCAGAACATCTGGATGACCGCAGAGTCTTGGTGCCCAGCAGCTTAGAGACCGCCCTGTTTAGAAATAGAAATACGAATGGATGGCTGCTGTACGTCTCCTCTAGGCTTATTTTTCTACAGACAGGGATTGGACCCTGATTCTGGTCCAAACAGAAATTAGGTCGGTTATTCATTTCTGAAAATCTGGCAGGAATACCTTTCTTTAAACACACTCATTAGGCAAACTGAATATTTTCCAAATAGGAATTAAAGGAGATTTCCAAGTCTGATGTGAGCCCACGGCTTGATCTTGCTTTTCAATCTCGTTGCAGAATGATCCAATGGTCTCCTACAGTCATTGCTCTCTCCTGTCCACACTCCTGTCCATTTGCTCACAATGTTGGAAGAACTCAAGTTCTTGTTGGAAAATTCTTCATCTCGGTGGAAAACAGAAATGCTAGACCTTTTCCTGCAAAAAACATAAAATAAAAAGGAGGGAGCTTGCTGTGTCTTTATTTAGGCAAAGCAAGGAGAGAGCCAAATCTCAACAAACACCAGCTCATCTTCTCTCTCTCTCTTGCCTAGTGAAGTGCCAGTGTGAGTTGTGAGATACAGGTAGCCCGTATATTACCCACAGAGGGATGATTCAGTGAGCCCCCACTCAGATTCATCACTATGTCATCCTCTTAAATGGCAGACTTATCCCCTCCAAAGGCAGGGCTCATGCTGACGATGCCCCGGTAGTGTGAGAAAATGGGTGCTCACATTCCTCCTCGGGACTGAAATCCCAAATCCCAGCAAACAGGATGCAGAGGAAACCGCTATGCCCACTCTACATTTTTTCCACTTGCCTGAATGTTTAATATCTTCACACAGCATGGTGGTGAGCAGTAGTAAGGGCTTAATAAGTCCATGTTGCATAAGTAATTCATATGGTCCACTATCTGAATTACTTTGAGCTACTCATCTTATGTTCAAGCTATTCTAATCTTACTGTTCCTAAAGATACTCTTAAAATTAAAACCCTTATAAAATCATTTACCTCATATCAGATTAGCTAAACTGTGGGGAAAAGGTATGAATCACACTCCACTAACCCCAAGACCTTTCTCTAATGGAGTCCTTCTATGGTAGTTTGGATTACTGTCCCCAACTCTTCACTCCCTCCCTGTAATAGGATTATAAACCCACAGCCTTTGCCATTCGGCTTTGCAAGAGAGTAGAGATTACAAAGTAAACATCTCTACTCAACTGACTTTAGGCCTAGCCTTCTAACTTGTTTTCTTGTTTTTCTTAATTGTGGTAACATTAGTTTATAACATTACATAAATTTTGAGTGTACATCATTACATTTCGATTTTTGTGTAGACAATATCGTGTTCACCACTCAAAGACTAATTACAATCCATCATCACACACATGTGCCTAATCACCCCTTTCACTCACTTCCCTCCCCCCTACCCCTCTGGAAATCACCAATCCAATCTCTATCTCTATGTGTGTGTGTGTGTTGTTGTTTTAATCTTCTACTTATGAGTGAGATCATACGGTATTTGACTTTCTGCCTCTGACTTATTTCACTTAGCATAATACCCTTAAGGTCCATCCATGTTGTCACAAATGGGCAGATTTCATCCTTTTTTATGGATGAGTAGTATTCCACTGTGTGTGTGTGTATATATATACACACCACATCTTCTTTATTCATTCGTCCCTTGATGGGCACCTAAGTTGCTTCCAAGTCTTGGCTATTGTGAATAATGCTGCAAATAACATAAGTATGCATATATCCATACACATTCACATTTTCATGTTCTTTGGATAAAACCCAGCAGTGGAATAGCTGGGTTGTATGGCAGTGCTATTCTTAATTTTTTGAGGAATCTCCATAATGTTTTCCATAGTGGCTGCACCAGTTTGCACTCCCACCAACAGCGTATGAGAGTTCCCTTCTCTCCACATCCTCTCCAACACTTCTAATTTTCTGCCTTATTAATTATAGCCAATCTGATGGGCATGAGGTGATAGCTCATTGTAGTTTTGTTTGTTTGTTTGTTTGTTTTTTGAGGAAGATTAGCCCTGAGCTAACATTTGCCGCCAATCCTCCTCTTTTTGCTGAGGAAGGCTGGCCCTGAGCTAACATCCGTGCCCATCTTCCTCTACTTCATATGTGGGACGCCTACCACAGCATGGCCTGTCAAGCGATGCCATGTCCGCACCTGGGATCTGAACCAGCAACCCCCAGGCCACCGAGAAGCAGAACATGCGCACTTAACCGCTGGGCCACCGGGCCAGCCTCATCATTGCAGTTTTGATTTGCATTCCCCTGATAATTAGTGATGTTTAACATCTTTTCAAGTGCCTATTGGTCATCTGTATATCTCCTCTGGAGAAATGTTTGTTCGGATCATTTTCTAATTGAGTTGTTAGGTTTTTTTGTTGTTGAGATATATAAGCTCTTTATACATTTTGAATATTAAATTTTTCTCAGATATATGGTTTGCAAATATCTTCTCCCAATTGTTAGATTGTCTTTTCACTTTGTTGATGGTTTCCTTTGCTGTGCAAAAGCTTTTTAGTTTGATGTGGTTCCATTTGTTTATTTTTTCTATTGTTTCCTTTGCCCAGACATGGTACTTGAAAATATGCAGCTAAGACTGATGTCTAAGAGTGTACCACCTATGTTTTCTTCTAGAAGTTTCATGGTTCCAGGTGTAACATTCAAGTCTTTAATCCATTTTGAGTTAATTTTTGTATATGGTGTAAGGTAATGGTCAACTTTCATTTTTTTGCATGTGGCTGTCCAGTTTTCCCAACACCAAGTCTATTGAAGAGACTTTCCTTTCTCCAGTGTATGTTCTTGGCTCCCTCATCAAAAACTAGCTGTCCATAGATGTATGGGTTTATTTCTAAGCTCTCGATTCTGGTCCATTGATCTGTGTGTCTGTTTTTATGCCAGTACCCTGCTGTTTTGCCTACTATAGCTTTGTAGTATATTTTGAAATCAGGGAGTGTGATACCTCCAGCTTTCTTTTTTCTCATGATTCCTTTCACTATTGGGGTCTTTTGTTGTTCCATGTAAATTTTAGGATTCTTTGTTCTAGTTCTGTGAAAAATGTTGTTGGAACTTTGATAGGGATTGCATTGAATCTGCAGATTGCTTTAGGAATTATGGACATTTTAACTATGTTAATTCTTCCAATCCAAGAGCACAGAATATCTTTCCATTTCTTTCTGTCTCCTATTTCTTTCAACAATGTTTTATGTTTTCAGTGTACAGGTCTTTCACCTCTTTGGTTAAGTTTATCCCCAGTTATTTTATTCCTTTTGTTGCAATTGTAAATGGGATTGTATTATTAATTTCTCTGCTACTTTATTTTTAGTGTATAGAAACACAACTGATTTTTGTATGTTGATTTTGTATCCTGAAACTTTACTATACTCATTTATTATTTCTAAGTTTTTTGGTGGATTCTTTAGGGTCTTCTGTATACGCAATCATGTCATCTGCAAATAGGGACAGTTTCACTTCTTCTTTTCCAATGTGGATCCCTTTTATTTCTTTTTCTTGCCTGATTTCTCTGGCTAGGACTTCCAATACTAGGTTAAATAAGAGCAGTGAAAGTGGGTATCATTGTCTGGTTCCTGGTCTTAAAGGGATAGCTTTAGTTTTTCTCCATTGAGAATGATATTAGCTGTGAGTTTGTCATATATAGCATTTATTATGTTGAGGTACTTTCCTTCTATACCCATTTGATTCAGAGTTTTTATCATAAATGAATGCTATATCCTGTGAAATGCTTTCTCTGCATCTATTAAGATGATCATGTGATTTTTATTCCTCATTTTGTTAATGTGGTGTATCATGTTGATTAATTTGCGGATGTTGAACCATCCCTGTATCCCTCGAATAAATCTCACTTGATCATGGTGTATGATCTTTTTAATGTATTGTTATATTCAACTTGCTAGTACTTTGCTGAGGATTTTTGCATCAATGTTCATCAGTGATATTGTCCTGTAACTTTCTTTTTTTGTGTTGTCATTGTCTGGTTTTGGTATCAGGGCAATGTTGACTTCATAGAATGAGTTAGGAAGTTTCCCCTCCTCTTCAATTTTTTTCAAGAGTTTGAGAAGGACAGGTATGAAGTCTTCTTTGGGAGAATTCACCAGGGAAGCTGTCTGGTCCTGGACTTTTATTTTGGGGGAGGTTTTTGATTAATTACTGTTTTGATCTCCTTACTGGTGATTGGTCTATTTAGATTCTCTATTTCTTCTTGATTCAGTTTTGGAAGGTTATATTTCAGTTTGGAAGAATTTCTCCATGTCTTCTAGATCATCCAATTTGTTGGCATATAGCTTTTTGTACTACTCTCCTATAATGCTTTGTATTTCTGAAGGGTCCATGGTAATTTCTCCTCTCTCATTTCTGATTCTATTTGAGGCTTCTCTCTTTTTTTCTTGGTGAGTCTAGCTAAAGGTTTGTCAATTTTGTTTATCTTTTCAAAGAACCAATTCTTAGTTTCATTGGTTTTTTTCTATTGTTTTTTTAGTCTCTATTTCATTTATTTCTGCACTGATTTTTATTATTTCCTTCCTTCTACTGATTTTGGGTTTTGTTTCTTCTTCTTTTTCTGGTTCCTTTGGGTGTAATGTTAAATTATTTATTTGAGATTTATCTTCTTTGTCGAGGCAGGTCTGTATTGCTATAAACTTCCCTCTTAGAACCGCTTTTGCTGTATCCCATAACTTTTGGCATGTCGTATTTTCATTTTCATTTGTCTTCAGGTATTTTTTATTTCTCTGTTGACCCATTCAGTGGCATTTTGTTTAATCTCCACATATTTATGGCTTTTCTGATTTTCTTCCTGTACTTTATTGCTAGTTTCATACCATTGTTGTCAGAAAAGAGGCTGGGTATTATTTGTCTTCTTAAATTTATTGAGACTTATTTTGTGGCCTAATATGTGATCTATGTTGGAGAATGTTCCATGTGCACTTGAAAAGAATGGGTAGCCTGTGGTTTTTAGGTGGAATGTTCTGTATATATCTACTAAGTCCATCTGGTCTAATGTGTCATTTAAGGCCAATGCTCCCTTATTGATCTTCTGTTTGGAAGATCTATCCATTGATTTAAGTGGAGTGTTAAAGTCCTCTACTATTACTGTGTTGCTGTCTATTTCTGCTTTTATGTCTGTTAATAGTTGATTTATATATTTAGGTGCTGCTATGTTGGATGCATACATATTTACCAGTGTTACATCCTCTGGTTGGATTGTTCCCTTTATCATTATGTGATGCCCTTCTTTGTCTCTTGTTACAGTTTTTGTTTTTAAGTCTGTTTTGTCAGATATAAGTATTGCTAGCCCAGCTTTCTTTTCATTTCTATTTGCATGGAGCATCTCTTTCAATCCCTTCACTTTCAGTTTGTGAGTGTCTTTAGGTCTGAAGTGTGTCTCTCATATGCAACATATATATGGGTCTTGTTTTTCGTTCAATTGGCCACCCTATGCCTTTTGAATGGAGCATTTAATCCACTGACATTTAAAGTAGCTATTGATAAGTATGTACTTATTGCCATTTTTTTACTTTTTTCTGGGTGTTTTAGTAGTTCTTCTCTGTTCCTTTCTTCTTCTCTTGCTCTCTTCCCTTGAGGTTTGATGGCTTTCTTTAGTATTGTTTAGATTCCTTCCTCTTAATTTTTTGTGTATTTATTATAGGTTTCTGGTTTGTGATTACCATGAGGTTCATATATAATAACCTACGAATATAGCAATCTATGTTAAGTTGACAGTCTCTTTGGTTTGACCTCTTGCCAAAAGCTCTACTCTTTTACTCCCCTCATCCTACATTTTATGTTTTAGACATCATATCTAACCGCTTTTTATAAGCATGTGTATCTGTTACCCTCTTATCATGGAAATAGGTAATTTTAGTACTTTTGTCTTTTGACCTTCATATTAGCTTCATAGTTGGTTGATCTGCTACCTTTACTGCATATTTGCCTTTACTCATAATTTTATTGCTTTTTTAAAAAATAATTTTCTTATTCCTATTTGTGGTCTTCTCTTTCCCATTTAAATACGTCCCTTTAGCATTTCTTTTAAAACTAGTTTTCTTGGTGATAAACTCCTTTAGTTTTTGCTTGTCTGGGAAACTCTTTATCTCTCCTTCAATTCTGAATGATAACCTTGCTGGGTAGAGTATTCTTGGCTGCAGGTTTTTTCCTTTTAGCACTTTAAATATATTGTGCCACTCGCTTCTAGCATGTAAAGTTTCTGCTGAAAAGTCAGCTGATAGCCTTATAGAGGTTCCTTTCCATGTCACTTGCTGCCTTTCTCTTGCAGTTTGTAGGATTCTCTCCCTTTAATTCTTGACATTTTACTTATAATGTGTCTTGGAGTGGGCCTCTTTGGGTTCATCTTGTTTGGTGCTCTCTGTACTTCCTGTACCTGGATGTCTGTTTCCTTCTTCAGGTTAGGAAAATTTTCAGCTATTATTTCTTCAAATAGATTCTCTGCTCCTTTGTCTCTCTCTTCTCCTTCTGGGACACCTATAATATGGATGTTAGTGTGCTTGATGTTGTACCAGAGGTCCCTTAGACTGTCATCGTTCTTTTTAATTCTTTTTTTCCTTTATCTGTTCAGCTTGGAAGACTCCCTCTAGTCTTTCATCCAGCTCACTGATCTGTTCTTCTGTATCATCTACTCTGCTATTGAGTAGCTCTAGTAAATTTTTCATTTCCAGTATTCTTCATTTCTGATTGGGTCTTTTTTATATTTTCCAATTCTTTGTTGAAGTTCTCACTGAGTTCATCCATTCTTGTCCCAAGATCAGTGAGCATCCTTATGACTATTACTTTGTACTCTTTGCCAGGTAGATCATTTATCTCTGTTTTGTTTAGTTCTTTTTCTGGAGTTTTGTCCTGTTCCCTTACTTGGAACGTGGTCCTTTGCCTCCTCATTTTGCCTCTTTCTCTGTGCTTATATCTGTGTATTAAGTAGGTCTGCTACATCTCCCGATCTTGGAGCGTGGGCTTATGTAAGAGATGCCTTATGAGGCCCAACAGTGTGCTTCCCTCTCATCACCAGTTCCAAATGTTCCAGGAGGGTCCCCTGTATGAGCTACATGTGTCCTTCTGTTGTGGCAGGGTAGCTCTTCCTACAGGTGCCTGGGGAGGCTAGGCCTTCCCCCTGGCCATCTGGTTTTAATACGCAGCTGCATGTGGCTGCTATGGATCCTTCAGTCACTTTATCGGGTTTGGGGAGCCCCAGCACAGTTGGCTGTGAGGTCTAATAGCACATTCTTGTGGTTTTTCTGTTAAGTGAGTAGGCCCCCAGAGTGGCTGGTTGCCAGGCTCAGGGTCTTATGATTGCTGTAGGCCTCCAGCCTGCAAGGCTGTTGTCAGCTCTCTCAGGATGGAAGCTGAGTGGGGCCAGCCCCATGCATGGGAGCACACAATTGTTTCAGGCTTTGGAAGGTGAGGTTGATCCCCTATGTGGCTGTTTGAGGAGCACAAGTCTGCTCACCTGAGAAGCCCCACCACCCACAGGGCCACACACCCCATCAACACAGTCCTGCCCTGTGCGCACACCCTACCCCACTGAAGCAGACCCAGTCACCCCCCTGCAGAGGCCACACACCCTCCACCAATGCAGGCCTGCTCCTCAAGCACACCCTGCCCCACAGAGGCAGACCCACTCACCAGGGTGCAGAGGTTTCAGGCACCCTGCCAATGCAGGTCTACAAGTTGCCCAAGAGCTCCCTGTTGGGTGGGGCCAGTCCCTAGGGCAAGCTGCCTGCCCTGGCTGAGCTGGATTAAATCAGTGCTCTAGTGGGTGGGGCACACCTCTGTGCTAACAGGCCATGGAAGAACTCCAATGGCTTCTGCTAGCATTTGTGTCAGTTCACCTATACTAGGTCACAATAATGGCTGCCGCCAATGTCTCAGTCCCTGTGGAGGCCTCACCTCTGAGATGGACCCAGAACCTATCATGTGAATCTCTTTTCACAAAAGGACTATGCACCTTTATTTTTGGTGATTTTAGGTTGCTTTCTGGAATATGTGAATTTGTGCATGGACCCTTTAAGAGTAGGCTTTTCTTTCCCCTTATGTCTGACAGCTTTTCTGGGGGTATTCCACATTGCTGTTAGTAGCTAGCAAAGCCAGATATTATGACACTTGTCTCAGTTGTGCTGAGTTCAAAAGCTGCTTATTATGATAACGCTCCCCTGCTCGGGTCCCTGACTCCTCCAGAGAAGCCTTCATACCTTAGGATTGCTCCTGGCTGGCCATGAAGTGTCATGGCTCAAAGGTGGCTTTTTCCTCTCCAGAAAGGAATTTCTGCCTCTGACTAGTAGTTCCACCTCAGTCAGCACTGTCCCTTGTTGTCGGGGTGCTTTTTATCCAGTTTTCAGTTCTCTCTCAGAGGTAATTGTTCCAAGAGTAGCTGTAAATTTGTTGTGTGGGAGGGGGTGAGCTCAGAGTCCGCCCACCCACCATCTTGACACTGTCCTCTCTGTGACTCATTTTGATCCACAGAACGTGGGTAGAAGTAACCATGTGTCCCTTATGAGCAGAAGTTTTAACAGTTATGGTAAGATCTCACGAGCAACTGCTGTGCTCCTGTCATTCATCATGCAAAAAGCATGCCTCAGATAACTGTTGTTCCTTAGCCTGGGTCTCATGGATGTGGAAAAGACCTGAATCAGGCCCAAAACCTGGATCCAAGCCCAACTGAGCCTAGCAAAGCCAAGCCAACAGCAGACCCATGGACAATAAATAAAGAAGTATTTCTGTTAGCTATGAAAACATCAGGGTTGTTTGTTACTACAGCTAAAGCTGACTAATACCTCTTCCAAATCCAATGCATCATTAGGTTGTTCTATAACTTAAAAACCACAAGGCATCCTAAAGGTATGGGACACTTGTCCATCTCTGTTCCTAACATACAAACAACCAATATACCCAGATCAATGTCAGTTCATTTGAAAATAGCATTCTATTTCTTCCCCCTCTATAACTGCAGGAGAAGTATCTCTGGCAATCATTTCAGAATTGTTAGCCTAAATTTTTCTTCTTTAAACCTATATAGAAACAAAAGCTGACAATAGTTTTATTTCTTGAAGCCTTGACACACTCTATTGTTTGGGGTAGTTTAAAATCTCCAACACTGAGGCTCACCAGTCTTTTATTTACCCCCCTCTATATATGAGAAATATTTAGAGCTGTTATAGTCAGTCTTGAAATAAGTATACAGTGTAAGGATACTATATGTTACCAGTTGATCAAAGGAAGACAAAAAAAATTGATAGAAAGAAATGACTAAAGCCTCCAATAGTACAGATGATTTGATGACACTATAAATGGAGCAGAGAATGCCAGATCTTGACGTTGATATTTCAGAGCCTTCGTAAGTCCATCTGTTCTTCATAATGGCAACCTGTCGTCATATTTCTCAATCTCTGAATTTCCCCCTTTTTTGTTGCTCTATTTCTTTTATACAAGACTAAATAATGTTGAGCTGCTTTCACCCTAAGAAGCTGTGAATTGCTGGGTTCTGTTTAGTTCCTGGTATAATTGGAAACAATTGAATTTGAATAGCAATTTGGTTTTCACATCTTTTATTTATTAACATTCTTCAAAATATAGAAAGTAAAAGGGTAAAAACAGTTTTACATAATACAGAGAATGTCAAGAATGGAAAAAAACAAGGACAAAGAAAAAATAGAAACTGAATAAAAATATGAGTTTAGTTCTATCTAGAGAGTCTCAGTTTTTACATCTATTTGTACTAATGTATATTTCTCATCTGAAGCAGCATTAATCTATAAATATCACAGCTATAGGGTTTATCCATTTAATAAACAGACCCAGTGATAATGCAACTAATGTTAAGAAAGAGGTAAAGCATTTGCTTTGGTCTCCATTTAAAATGTAAGGACAGCAGGACCAGCCCTGTGGCCGAGTGGTTAAGTTCACGTGCTTTGCTTTGGTGGCCCAGAGTTCGCTGGTTCGGATTCTGGGCGCAGACACAGCACCATTCATCAAGCCATGCTGAGACAGTGTCCCACATACCACAACTAGAAGGACCTACAACTAAAAGTATAGAACTATGTACCGGGGGCTTTGGGGAGAAAAAGGAAAAATTAAATCTTTAAAATGTAAGGACGACAAAAGAGTAGATATGACTTGCTGAAGTCCACGTATAAATGGCTGGGCATTACCATATGTGAAACAAATATTTGCTCTGTTCCTGGCACACACAAGTGTGTTCAGTTTGTTATAAGTGCACTTTTCTGTGCGTACATCATACTTCAGTAACTTTTTAAAAACTAGAGAACAAGTAAGAAACTAGTGCCTAGTCATTTTCCTCCCTAGGATTTTGTAGTAAATGTACTTATGAACTAGCTATACAGTGGTGAAAAACAAGGGGAAAATTAGTAAAAAAAAAAAAAAAAATCCAGAAAGTTTAATAATCCACTAATTATAAAATTCTTCTTGCACCATACAGTCCCCTCTTGTATAAAAATGGATAGCAAGAGAGGTGTGTAGTGTCCAAGGCACGTACAGTCTTTGCCATCTCTTACCAGGTTAGGAAGCCTTCAAGTGGCTCTTTCCTGCTGGGCACTAGACCTGAAATCTTGGTTACTCTACCTGGTGGTTCAGGTACCAGGCTTTCAAGTCAAAGGGCAAGGGTTCAAGTACCAGCTCGGCCACCTCCTGGCTATACAACCTCAGGCAGGTATTTAACTTACCGTACCCCAGCTTTGTCATCTAGAAAACGGGGATAATGATAGTACCTACTTCATGGGATTGCTGCAAAGAATTACATGCCTGGTACCTAGGAAGTGCTCAGTAAATGTTAATTATTATTTTCACTTCTGTGGTAATGGTTCAATATATAAGACAAGAATAACTAAGAGAAGAAGAAACAGCACTTAATTCTGCCCAAATTGCTTTTTCCATAAAGATAAAAAAAAAATAAATGGCCAAAGTGTTCACAGGAGGAGTGTACTGATGTTTGCAACTTACTTTAAAACCCACCAAAAAAATAAGCTAAATTGATGGATAGATAGCAGGATCAATAGATGGATAGATATGTGTTAAATCAAATACACCAAAACATTTATTATAGAATCTAGGTGATGGGTATGTGGGTGTTCACAGCACAATTTTACAATTTTTCTGTATAGAGAAGTTGGAAAAACAAAAAAGAATCTGAAAAAGTAAATAGCATAAATACTTAAATTCTGTATAATTACTAAGTATAAGCAGAGACCCTATACTATACAACTTTGAGTTAAATATAAATACCTAATTATGAATTTGTTCTTCTGTTTCTAGACTTAAGTGTTGAACTTCAGTTTTCCTTTCTAATTTCAGAAAAACCTTTACTTTCACCCTAAATTCTTCTATCTTGTCAGATGTTCCAATGAATGCTTCTTTCTCATTCTATTTATAAGCAGATTTCACATTCAGAACGTTCTTCCTACACAAAGTGACAAGAACCAAGAAGCCCACCTGGTTTGTCTTACCCTAAGAAAATAAGAGGAGGAGTGTGGGGCTCCTTCTCTCTTTTAACAGCCCAATGGGCATGATCCAATTATCCTAGAGATCTGACTTATTTATATTTTATCCATCTCTTAAATTAGGCAAATTCTAAAGCTATTTCATTCCAAGAGTGCATTAATTCTCCATAGTGAAATGTGTTTTTCTTGTTCAAAATTCTATCATTGTTGTCTCTTTTTGTAAAGAGCTTCCTTACTTGGCCCATTATTGTCTAGACTAACAAAAGGAGAGAAATCTCTAGCAGACAGTTGGTTTGCCTTCCCCACAGCCCTTCCCACCTTCTTCCTTGCTTACTGGCTCATAAGACTATTTACAGGCCAAAAATTAAAAGGTGGAACCCAAGTGAGTTGTACTGGACTTCCCATTTCTCCTACTTGAAATAAAGTCATTGAAAGCTGAAAATGCATAATAATTTATATCAGTTATGGATGCTGTGGCAGTTATAAAACATGTCCACAAATTCTTTGACTGTCCTCCCATAGAAAGATAGGATCTATGTGCAAGATTTGAAAGAGAAACTGAGAATATGAGTCACTGGTTTTTCCAACATCTATAATAAGAAATCTACAGGGAATACAAGGTTGGAAATGGCTTTCAGGTAGTCAACCAGAACAGTAAAATATCTTTATAATAAATACAAAGTCAAATGACCATCTTATTGGTAGAGAGGTAAGAATACAATCATTTTGAGGCCTAGTAATTTATCAAGACCTGAAAATAATTTCTAGTCAAGTTATATAATTCTGGACATTTTTATTGTGATGCTTTGACATCAATGCTTCTCCCTATGTATATTTCTTTTTATGGTTTTGTCTTTATTTTAATTGAGTATAATATACATATAGTACAGAATGTGTTCCAATTTCAGGTGTGCAGCTCAATACATCTTGACATATGTATACACCTGGGTCACCACCACCAAACCAAGATCTAGAATATTTCCAGCGCCCAGAAGGTTCTCTCATGTCCCCTCTCAGTCAAGACCCACCCTCAAAGATAACCACTATTCTGACTTCTATCATCATGTATTAGTTTTGCTTGTTCTTGAACTTCATATCAATGATTTATACAGTATGTACTCTTTTTGTGACTGACTTCTTCCATAACGTCTATGAGAATCAGTAGGGATTTTTTGTTTGTTTGGTTGGTTTTGGCTCAGTAGTATTTCACTGTATGTACCTAATTTAAATTATTTATCCATTCTCTTATTGATGGGCATTTAGGTTGTTTCTAATTTGGGACTATTATGAAAAGGCCACTATAAACATTCTTATAATGCATGTCTTTTGATGGACATGTGCACTCATGTCCTTTGGGTATACATCTAGAAGTGGAATTTCTAGATCACAGGGTACGGGTAGGTTCAGCTTTAGTAAATACTGCTGAACCACTTTGCAAAGTTGCTATATTCCCCTATTGGTTTGCAGTTTCCAAGGGAAGGCACTAATACGCTCCCCAGTGCTACCTCTTCTCACCAATCCAGTAGCTTTAAAGAGAAGTCTAACAACACATCATCTTTCCTCTACGGCCCCACCCACATCATCCTTTCAGCCTTTCTCTGTTGCTCTAACTATGAAGGCCAGCCTAAAGGAACCTACACTAAGCGAATATTTAAAGCTCTTGCATGACCTAATAGAATATAAACAGGTAAAGGCAAATGATTTTTAAGTCCGTTTTAATTCCGTCTCATTTCATAAATTTCAGTAATTCCTTTTTTTTCCCCTTCAGTTCATGCCTTTGTGGTTTAAAGAAATGAACGCAACGAAACTATGGGTGCCTTGTGAAAATAAATGAGTAAAGTTCTTTAGGCTTCCCGGGGACAGGAAGGAGGATGGGAGGAAACTGTTACAGAAATGTAATCATTATTGCAATCGGCCTGCAGCGTTATGAATAAGTCATAATTATCTCACAATCTGAGTTAATGCTGTGATGCTTTCTCCTATCATGTCAACGTGTACATATCCAGACGACCCACAGAGCTGCTCCAAAGCTGAACACCTCCCCAGCCCCCTTGTACATGTGTGTTGACCTCACATTCCAGGAAAACATTCAATACCCTCAGGACTACGGGGCATTTTTACCCACAGTGGCCTCACCTTTCCCTACTCAAATCATTACTGATTTTTTGCATGGAAACCCCCACAGCATTCAACTGTAATAATGAGTTATTTACATTGTATTGAATGAGGGCCTATTTCTGACATTTGTGCAGGTGCATTCTTAATTTAAACTTACACAAATCCAAGAAAAATGTCATATTCTCGTGCATATGGATGTTCCCAACCTCATCTTCATTCCATTCTTTTGAGTTGTCAGAGAACATTCCCCTCAACAGAAAAAAAGAAAAGAAAACTGGAGAGATAAGATAATGAGAATGAAATATAGAAACTTTTGTGTTCATGAAATGGTCCGTTTTAAGTATGCTAAATTGGATGCCAGCAGTTTCATTCTGGACCAACTTTTTTGTTCTCAGGTTTTTTTCTAAAACACATCAAGAGGCAATGCTAAACCAAGGACTTGTGTGGTGATTTCTGAGAGATTAAGTGGTCCCTGTGGCCAATGTTCATCCCTCAGATGCTCTGTGTCTTCAGTACTAAGACTCAGTTGACACACGGTCCTTATTGGGCCCCCAACCAATTAAATGAGAAGCTCTGGAGGAGGGAGGACCCAGGCATTCGTAGTTTTTTCAAGCTCTCCAGGTGATTCTAATGTTCAGCCAGATTTGAGAGCCACTGCAGTGCATGCTGTCTTGCACCATGGGCAATAAGAGGAAAGCAGCATCACCTTAACTGCAACAGCCACATTCAGAATATTACCAGTGTGATCTGCTTGATTCTTAAGTGCACTGATCAAGGGACAGGGTGGAATGAAATGCTAACTTTCACTGAAACAAACCATAAAACAGATTGAACACTAACACATTCACCAAAGTCATGTTTCATCCAAAGAAAGAGAGAGAGGAAACAAAAGAAGGAGAAATCAGGAGGATAACGGCAGTGGCAGGCAAGGCAGCCAATCAGGCTGCTCATAGGGAACATAATAGAAGTTCTTGGGGCTCATCCCAATGTTTACCAACTTGTAAAGGTGCAAACATTTTGACATGGGGATCTGGAAGACCTCTGATATAGGCTGCTTAACCAGAGCATGGGCCCTGATCAATCTGAGATGACGTGTCTTAAGAGACCGGCACAGTCCTCCACAAAGGAGTCTATTTGTGTGTGTGTTGATATGCTTTTTGAATAAAGTAAGAGGGGGAGTTTCATGCCCCAGTACAAGAGGCAGGAGTAAGAGGTAGGAGGGGAAACAGAGACTGTTCTGGTACTAGTTCTCCAACTGGCCCTAGGAGACAGAGCCTGACCTCCAATCAAAAGAAGTGCAGAGAAAAACTGAAAGGTCTATTTTAAATAAAGATTCTATAAGGCATGACTTGGGGGGAGCATAAGCAATTCTTTGGTCTCCCTGGTGACAAGGACCAACGCAGAGCTGGGGAAGGGGGTGGTCTCTGTGCTCCATAAAGCACCACCATGCAACCCGAGGATGAGTGCCTCTGTAGGCACCAAGACAGTCCCTTTGGCATTCCCACAGAGACACCAGAAAAAACACAGTGGCAACCAGAGACCCAGCAAGCACCATCAGGAGCAAACGTCATCAACGAGGAGGACCTGGAGCATGAGAGAAACAACATGGTGAAACTGCATGATGCTCCATGAGCACATGTGAGCCTCCTCCTAATGACAACAGAAATCCATTGGGGGCAAATGGGCTTTATGGAGGCTGGAAGCCCTTTGTGAGCTAGGAAATCTGGATTCCTACTATTATACAGTTCCACCTGTATCCACTAGCAAGTGAGCCCCAGAGACATTCCTGTTCCAGTAATTTATTGTGTGATACTGAAAAGAAAATCAACCTGCCAACATGTAAGTATTCTCTTACGTTTTCATCTTTTTTCGTGACTAAATACAGATTTGTGAATAAAAGAAGGCTGTATAGGAAGGAAAGTCATACTGTCATAAAATTACTCATAAAATAATCACACAATTTTTACTGTGTATCTTAAGGAAATCAATTTTTCTCTTTCACCATAATACCTATTGGAAACTTCTGAAACAATTGGCAAATAAATCACAAAATCTTCCCCCACCCTAAATCCATTAGCAAAGAAGATCATGGAATCAGAATAGAGTAGATGAGAAGAAAAGGTTATCTTTGTTGGGTGGTTGGTAGATACCACTATTCTACTATCACATTTTTTAGCTCATCCCCACCATTTAAGAAGGCAGGGGCCAGCCCAGTGGCACAGCGGTTAAGTGCGCACGTTCCACTTCAGCGGCCTGGGGTTCGCTGGTTCGGATCCTGGGTGTGGACATGGCACCGGTTGGTGTGCCATGCTGTGGTAGGCGTCCCACGTATAATGTAGAGGAAGATGGGCATGGATGTTAGCTCACGGTCAGTCTTCCTCAGCAAAAAGAGGAGGATTGGCAGAAGTTAGCTCAAGGCTAATCTTCTCCCTGCCCCCCGATAAAAAAAAGAAAAGAAAGCAGAACACTCCGTAGAACTGGAACGACTCATGGAATTAGGGATGAAAAACACCAAGACTCAGAGGCAGCAAATGCTTCCTGCTAAACTCTTTGTTTCTCATTGTTAGGATTTCAGTTCTCATAACTTAAGTCACTCACGTTGGGCGTTTTTTGTTGCCCGAGCACAGTGGCCTCTGCTGTACACACATAAAAAATGTGGCCTCACAGAATGAATCCTAAGGGACTGATCAGCTCATGAAAATGCTAGCAAAGCACTACAGGTTAGGGAGCAAATTCTAGACAGTGGGCCTGATTCTCAAGGTCTCTGCTTAATAACTTCCACCAAATACAATTTAGACAAACTCACACTGGTGTTCTGAATAGGGCCATCAGTGCCGCAATTGGGGGAAAAAGTCAAAAACATCCCCCAACTTACTAAAGTTAAAAGGGAAAAAAAAGCTTTTTTTCCCCCTACTGAGTTTCCCTTTTACTTTCTCCCACTTTGAGGACAAATTTTCACATTTTCGGCACTTGAACATAGCAGAAGAAAGAAGTATCCATTTGTTAAAAAAAAAATTACAGTCATGAAAGATGCAAATATACAACCAAAGCTTTACTCTAACATTATGCTTGGGAGTCTAGACCACAGGACCACCTTGTAGGCAAAACTACTTCATACCTGGTCGTTAGCATGCCTTGATAATTAGAATTCTTTGGATGAGGTCCAAGACAGAATTCCATACCCAATTCTATTTTAGTATTCAGAGCACTAGAGAAGTGCCAATTTGTTTCCCAAAACAAAGATAAGAGCCACCCAGGGGCTCTACTTTCTAAATGAAATCATATTTAATAATCCCCAGCATATCATTTGTATCGGCCAAAACACTGTTGCTATCCCATCGAGATTTACGTTTGGGAGAGCAACAAATGGGAAGCCGCAGTACAGCTTTGTCATTAACTGAGTTTATGCCCAAAATACTGATACAGAGCTCTCGTATCTAGCGTAAAGACCACTGCTGAAGCTCAAGGTCCAAAAAGGTCTCTCTCTGCGTGAATCCAAATGTGAGACAAGAGGAAAAAAAGAGATGGCCTGGCCTCCAATACTATGTGAAAGAGGGCCAGGCTCTGACCCATGTAAGGAGAAAGCAGAAGAATGCCACTGTGCTGCCCCAGCTTTGTGGAGGAAGAGTAAGAAGAAAGAGCCACATCTCTGCGTCTGACCTCTGAATACAAGGACCTCAGAAACTGCGATACATGAAACATTCTGGTCAATCTTAAGGGTCTAGACAAGTCAAACATTCGCTTGTAGTAGGGTTCCCATGCACCTACAGTGCTATCAGTAAGGGGAAAACTGTGCAGCGTGTCAATGAGCATGCGGGTAGTGAGAAATCTGCAATATCGAGCTGACAGAAACAGCTAAAGAGGCTGGAGAATTAAGAGCTATGCATCAGGGTTCAAATCCTGAGCGTCCCACTTACCCACTTTGTGACTTTGCCAAGTTACTTCTCCTGGGCCTCAATTTCATCATCTGTAAAGTGAAGCTGATAACAGCACCTACCGCATATGGGTTATAAATGAGTTAAAACACTCAAAGCACAGAACAGCAGCTGGTACATCATAAACAGTCTGTGAGCTATTATTATTTACAACTTTTTCTGATGGTTTGAAATTATTACCTTTAAAGCCAGAAATGGATTACAGATTAAAAACAGGACATTTTAAACAAAAAAAACAATTGGTGATGGGGGTGATGAGATTGATTGGGCTGGAGATGAAACAACAAAAAATAGCATATTGGAATTAAATGAATCTTTCTCTAGCAATTGACAGTACATAAAATGAAAATAATGTACCTAAAATGCTCTCACGATGTCATTTAAAGACAGAATAAAATGGTGGCTGAACTTGTTATAGGCGCTAAGCTTTTATCATGTTAAAACAGTGCACGAGTCATCAGCAGAGTTGAAGCAGTGAAATTTTTCAAAGTAGTTCTGCGGTCCTTGCCAAGTTACAACATCATTTTGAAACAACACACAGTGAGCATAAAAATAAGGTTCTTGGTTCTTTCAGCATAAATTAAACAACTTAATGTTATTGAAAAAATTATGCAAACAAAATTTAAATCTGATTATATAAGTACACATAGGATCTTTCAAAGCAAGATGCCACAATGCGCATAGAGAAAAGCTTACCAGAAAGAAATAGACAATTTAATAGAAAAAGGCGCAAAGGACTTAATCAGACACTTCACTAAAGAGGATATCCAAATGGGTGTTATAAACATAGGGAAAGGGGCCCCACTTAGTCATCAGGGAAATGCAAATTAAAACTGCAATGCCACATCACTACACACCCACAGAATAGTTAAAGTGAAAAAGACAGACAACACCAACTGTTGACAAGGGTAGGGAGCAACTAAAACTCTCCCACGTTGCTGGGAGGAAGAGTAAATTGGCTCAAACATTTTGGAAAACTGTTTGTCAATATCTACTGAAGTTGAACATAAGCACTCCCCATGAGGCAGCAATTCCATGCCTAGTTATATACCCAACTGAAATGTATACAAATATCCACTGAAAGGCATGTACAAGAATGTTTATAGCAGCACTGTTCATAAGAGCCAGAAATAAGAGACCACCAAATGCCGGTCAACAGGAGAATGGATAAGAACATTGTGGTATACACACACAATGGAATACAATAAAGTGAGGAGAATAAATGAACTACAACTACACAAAACAACCTGTTTAATCTCATGAAGAAAACGTTGAGAAAAAGAATCCAGCCACAGAAGAGCATGTACTGTATGATTCTATTTACATAAAGTTCAAAAGTAGGCAAACCTAATCTATGGTGTTAGAAGTCAGGATAGTGGTTACTCCCAGGGGACAGAGACTGAGGCAGCACAAAAGGTATCTGGGGTTCTGGTTACACTGGCTTATTCACTTTATGAAAATTCATTGAGCTTCTCACTTATGATTGGTACACGTTTCTGTATTTACAGCACAATTCAATAAGAAGTTCGCATTAAAAAAATGCTTAGTAAACTCTGATCTACTGATACTGCAACACAAATGGAAGTTCCATGAAGGAAAGGGATATTTGTCTCTTTTATCCACTGATGTGCCCTAAGCACCTAGAACAGTGCCTGATACACAGTGGGTGCTCAGTAGATATTTACTGAATTAATGGCAAATAAGCAAACTGCTCCAAACATATAATTTGTACCATTGTCTGAAACAGTTGGAATAGAATCCAAGAAAGCACATATCTGACGAATCTGTTAAAGGGCTGACATTATGTGAAGTCCACAGTTCGCCTGCATAAGAGTATGGATTTCCGTATTTCTCCTTTTTGCCTGTTTTTATATATGTTCTTCCAGGTAACTATGAAGAAGACTTCTAGTATATAAACGACTTATTTATTTCATAGGAATATGTTTTTAAGTATGTTGATAAGTTTTAATCTATTACCAAAAGTTAATAATAAAGTAGCAAGCCTTTTACTGAGTAAAATGGAGAAGTAGTGGCTTGCATCAATGCTGGTGCCACAGTGTTTTCAACTACAGTAGCTCTTATGCTATTTACACAAGCCCTCAGCATTAATAAGATGTCAGCATCTTTCAAAGTAGGGTTGACTAATGCCATGCAAACTGTCGATTTTATTAAGGAGCAGACTTTAAATTGCAGACTTTTCAGAAATGTTTGTAATTATATGGGCAGCAAGTATCATAAGTTCCTTTTTTATACTGAAGGCCAACAGTTATCTCAAGGCAAGGTGTGCATACCAATTTTTCAAATAAAACAAGAAATATTTTTTATGAAAGAATTTGCTGCAGAGACAGATTTCCATTTTCCCCTCCTGCCTTTAATAATGGAACACCTGAGTTTTAGCTGGACCCATGACCACCTAGCCAAAGACTTTATTTCCCAGTCTCCCTTGCAGTCAGGTGTGACCATACGACAAAGTTCTCACAACTGGGATGTGAGTGAAAATGTTATGTGCCTCTTCTGGGTCATAACTGTAAAAGGAATGGGTGTGTTGTCCTGTTGTCCCTTCCCACATTTGCACTGGCTGGAGTGTGGACTCATAACCATCTCAGACCATGACCAGGAAGCCATGTGTTGAGGCTGGCAGGGCAACAAGACAGAACGTGCCTGGACCTCTGAATGATCTTATGGAGCAGAGTCATCCTCCCAGCCCTGGATCATCTTCCTCTGGATCATTACATGAAAGAGAAATAAATTTCTATCTTGTTTAAACCACAATATTGTGGGGTCTTTTTGTTATAAGCGCTTACATTAAACCTTAATGAATACAAACTCCACTGCCTGAAACAGAACATAATACACTCACTTACATAGCTTTGTTTCTCATTTCTCTACTCCCTGAATGTGGTAGGCAGAATAATGGCCCACCAAATTTCTCTGGAACCTGTGAATGTTACCTTACGTGGCAAAAGAGACTTTGCAGATGTGATTAAGTTAAGGATCTTGAGATGGGGAGATCCTGGATTACCCAGATGGGCCCAGTACAATCACAAGGGTCCTTACAAGAGGAAGGCAGAAGGATCAAAATCAGAGGAGGAGATGTGGTGATGGAATCAGAGGTTGGAGTGCTACACTTTGAAGATGGAGGAAGGGGCCATGAGAAAAGGAATGCAGGTGGCCTCTAGAGGCTAGAAAAGGCAAGGAGACTGATTCTCCCTTAGAGTCTACAGAAGGAATTCAGTCTTATTGACAGCTTAATTTTAGTCCCATAGACTCATGTCAGACTTCTGACCTCCAGAACTATAAGATGATAAATTTGTGGTAATTTGTTGAGGGAGCAATAGGAAAGTAATACACTGAATATGCTTCAGTCACATGGGTCTTTCAGTTTTTCAAACACAGCAAACTCTTTCATGCCTGAGAACCACTATCCATGCTGTTTCCACTGTCTGGAATTGTCTGGAATAATTTGTCTTTTTCCAAATTATGAAATGGTAGGTTCCTTCCTGCTATCAAGGCTCATCCTTCCCCACCAATCTAAAGCAGGCCGAGGATCATGTCTATTTTCTTCATCACTTGGGAACTGTGGACCTGGCATGGATATCCCATAAATATTTGTTGAGTGGATATTCAATATGTGAGCAATTGGTGTAGCAATACAGAGTTACACTGTTACTAAGTTTAAAAACTGCAAATAAATGTCAGAAAGGAAATAAAGTGTGAAATCCTCAAAAAAAACAAAAGGTATTTGATTGTTTTGAAAGTTCGAGAGAATATCTTAGGAAAAAAGGACAATGAGAGGTCAAAGATTCTTTCAAATGACATCACAAATTGTATCATAAGATACAAATTTTAACTGGCTAGAAACTTTTTCACTAACTCTCCAAATTGTACACTTACTGGTTGAGAAAAGAAGAGATTTTTAGGTATTACTAATGATTAACTCTGGAACTAAAATGTCTCCTAATTTCTCTTCCATGATTCTACATGAGTTGACATTCAGATGAGTCATAAGGCTCTATGACAAGCTATTACAAACTATCACCATTTGCAACTTATTACCATTTACAACTATTTATCTATATGAGTTAAGATTTTCTAATACTATCTAGCCAAAGCAAAATACAAAAGTAAACTGACTACTGAAAGCAGGGACTCAAAGAAATATCTGTACACCCATGTCCACAGCAGCACTAGGCACAACAGCCAGAGGGGGGAAGAACCCAAGTGTCCATGGACAGATGAATGGATAAACAAAATGTGGTAGTATTCTGGGGCTGGCCCCGTGGCCGAGTGGTTAAGTTCGCGCGCTCCGCTGCAGGCAGCCCAGTGTTTCGTTGGTTCGAATCCTGGGCGCGGACATGGCACTGCTCATCAGACCACGCTGAGGCAGCGTCCCACATGCCACAACTAGAAGAACCCACAACGAAGAATATACAACTATGTACCGGGGGGCTTTGGGGAGAAAAAGGAAATAATAAAATCTTTAAAAAAAAAATGTGGTAGTATTCCACAAAATTGAATATTATTCAGCCTTAAAGCAAATTCCGACACATGCTACAACATGGATGAATCTTGAGGACATTACGTTAAATCAAGTAAGTCAGTCACAAAAAGACAAATACTGTATGATTCTCGCTTATATGAGGTACCTAGAGTAGTCAAATTCAGAGACAGAAAGTAGAATGGTGGTTGCTGGGGGCAGGGGAGAATGAGGAGTAACTGTTTAAGGGGCATAGAGTTTCAGTTTTGCAAGATGAAAAGAGTTGTGAAGACTGGTTGCACAACAATGTGAATGTATTTACTATTGAACTGTACGCTTAAAAATGGCTAAGTGGTACATTTTATGTCACGTGTATTTTACAAGTTAAAAATTTTTAAAAATTAAATAAGTAAATTGGCTACCAATACTGACATAAGACTATATCTTATATATGGATAAAGATAAGCATAACTCTATTAACAATATTTTAGCATATCAATAATAGCTTAATATGATTAAATCAATAATACTTTATTATATCGGTTGCTTTATGCCATTTATTTTAAGCCTGTCAATACCTACAAAATAGATTAAATTTATAAAATAACTTCATACTATTAAAACACCCACCTTTCATCTTCTCTATTATATATTAGAGTTCTATATAAGATTTCATTTAAAAGAAATTACTTTATTGCTAAGAATGTTTGAAACCCACAGGATCATGAAAGTCCACTCCAATCCAGTGCACGGCAGGACCAAGTTTCCCTCCTGTTTACATCTTTTACTTCTCCCCATGCTCACCCCTGCTGTGAAAGGGTCTTTTAGTGATGCTTCTGTTCATTATCTTGACTGTAGTAATAGTTTCACAGTGTATACATATGCCAAAACTTATCAAATTATACACTTTAAATATGTGCAGCTTATTGCATGTCAGTCATACTGCAATAAAGCAGTTAAAATTTTTAAAAGACATAAAATATTGCACGTCTCCTAAAATACTTTAACCAAAAAAAATATTAACCCTGAATCTGGTCAAGCCTCTTAATCTACCAGTTTATAGGAACAAGGGACAGAAGAATATGTTAAATGACACCATGAGTATGCATTCAGTAAAATCCAGACTGCGATTAACGCTATACGATAAATGACTCAGTCCCTTCAGCAAATGAACTGTAAAGAAAAGAAGGGATGGTAGGGAGCTTATTGATTAAAAGAGATGCAAGAGACATAATTAATCACAATACAGGCTTAGATCCTGATTTGAATAAATGGTCATAAACATTTTATGAGACAATCATGGCAACTTGACATTGATTTAAATATCTGATAATAAGAATAAATAATAATTTTTAGGTACAATATGGCATTACGGTTACACTTAATTTAAGAGTCCTTTTCCCTCAGAGTTTCACACTGAAATATTTATGAAGAAATGATACGATGCCTCAGATTTAATTTAAAGTAACCCAGATGTGGAATATTGATGAAAAGGCTGACCATGAATTAATAATTGTTGAACCTGGGTGACAGGTACATGAGGGTTCATTATACTATTCTCTCTAATATATGTCTACATTTTTCCATAATAAAAGGTTTAAAAGTTTAAACATTTAAAAATATATCATATATAAAACAAAAAGTAAGTACTGAATGATACTAATTTTACTACATATATATAGTATTTATATCTGCATACATACATATAAAATCAGAACTATATACTATATATGCTCAAACAGGAAGCAATTTGGCAATGTGAAGCTTGCCCCCAAAAATGATTTTGTCAAATTTAAATATATAAGCCCTTATGGATGTGGATGAAATAGCCAAATATCTACTTATAGCATTTGGTTTATTTAATTATACATACATATTTAACATCACATATAATATAAACTAAATATTAATTTAGAAATATTGTTTTCCCATCTCACATTACATAAAATAATTTTATTCACATTCCTCACATGCTTTTGATTACCGGAACCATGTTTTGAGTGTTCTCACAGTGAGATTCTAGAATCTAGACTAGATTCTAGAACATAGATCTTCAAGCTGGGCTATGCATACATCCAGGAATCAGTTTCCAGATCCTCAAATTTATATGCTTTTTCCTAAAATTGACCTCCTGAAAGCATGTCTATGATAGAGGAGCAGGTTGTCCCTTTCTACCTCCCCCTTCACAATCTCCCATTTCTAAATTTACTACGGTATGTTGCTCCAAGGTGTAAAAACCTCCAGGGCGCCAAACAAAGGGACAATTCCAAATACAGTACTGATACTGGTGTTGAGAAGGTGAGAAACATTGATGGCTAGGTCACAAATTCTTTTGCAAGTACAGCAGTTTTCAAGCCTTTACTGTCAACAAAATTGAAGGAGGGCCAAATTGAGTTGTCAGCTAATAGATAATTAACAAGAATTTTTGATGATAGATTGCCATGTGATTTTTGGCATCTAACTAGGAGAGAATTCAGAGAATCAAGTAGCATGGCTATAAATAAAAACTCTTTCCATCTCCAAATTTTTATTTATATGAACAAGTTTTCTCAGAACTTAAATCTATAAAAAATGAAAACTAGTAATAGAATTGATGCCAAATCCTGCTTCATTCTTGCAATAAATAATATTTGCGTAATACATAAATTGAGAAGAAAAACTCTCATCTTTCTCACTGAGAAATTCTTTTCCAATAAAATTTTTTAAGTTTGATAAGCATTTACCAACATGTTTCAAATATCTGTGATTTGATGAATTGTATAACTCTCTCTGGAATCAATTTGCTAACATATATAGCTTCACGGTCATAGGAAAATGTTTTTAACATTTCAAATACACACAAACACAATTCATTTCCAAGAAATATGAGAGAGAGGTCAATATAATACTCTTATGCATAAAAATGTGTTACATTAGGATAAAATTCTGTGGGGAAAATGGAATGGAATTAGTGCATACTGAATGTGTAACAATGCAAATTTTTAAAATAACTTTTTAGTGGAAGATGGAATTATCAAATCACTATGGAATTTAGATTTCATTAAACGCATTTAAGGGAATGATATAGTAGTTCTACACTGAAATATCAATATTTACAATATGTTAGAATTGTATCCTTTGTAACCATTTAAACTTGGGATTAAAAATTTTAAACATCAACTTTAAATTGTGAGAAAGTATAGTATAGTGTTTTTCAAAATTCTTTTAGAGACTTGACAAGTAAATAAGTTTGAAGACCACGGTTCTAGAGGCCTCATCTCCATCAAATTTGTTCTGTTTGAGACACATAATTATTTGAACCTTTGTATGATGTTCTCACTGGAAATTTTATTCCAGTTGAAAGTGTTCATCTCTATAATACGGGTATGTTGAATTTTTGCATTCATCTTGTAAGTGTATACTTTTGCTTTCTACAAAAAAAAAAAAAAGACAAGTTGATCTTGAAAGGCTTATTTATAACAACATTCAATATTTGGCAATTTGAGATCACACACCCAGACGTAATTACTAAATCTGTGCTAAATTTCTTTGCCTCCATTCTACCAATTCTGTCAGACGACTTCTATAAGCTTCCAAAACTATCAGTGGTTAAGGTCATTTCAAACTGACATGTCTTCCCAAAGAGGTCATTCCATAATGAAGAGGTTTTATAAGAACTCACACATAAGGTGATGCTTTCCTTTCTGAAGGATAATTTTAGGAGAAAACCTCACTTATATTTGGGCATACATGGTACATCAAAATATAAATAGTGATGGTCTCTATGTTATTTTTGTAATCTTCCAAATTTTATACAATGAATATGTATTATCTTTATCATTGGAGAAAAGAACATATGTTAAATAAGGACTCACCCAGTAGTAATGAGCACCCCAGGACCCAGACTGTGATCTCTAAATATCATTTCCCACTAAAAGGAACCAGGAGTTTTCGGAGAAACAGCAAGGTCAGGAGATAAATAAGAGGAGCCTGCATCATCTTCTTATATTAGGAAGTAAGAAAACTATAATAATCCTGGTGTTGTGTCAAAAGAACTAACTAGGGCACCAACTTGAAGAGTCTCCCACTAAGCAGAGGGGATCATTTCAAAATCACTAAGAGTAACAACGGAAATGGGTTTAAATACATCAAGTATTTTAAAATCCATGAGTTCATAAAATTACTCAAACAAAAAAAAAATTTAATTCTCATTGATCACCTTTGTAGAGTGCCAGGGAACCAATTCATTTGTATGACAATTGGTAAATAAAGGAAAAGGAACAAACATTTATTTTGCCTTCCTTTACAAAGTCTACCTTAGAGTAACCAAATCGTGAGTGAGGGAATAGTTTCTCTTCATAGAAGTACTCCAGCTAATAAACAAAGAAGGAATGACAGAATGAGAATATCCCCTAATGAATTAATGGACCTCAACAATGATCATTAATTACTGCTAACATCACAGAAAGAGAAACCACCAGATAGTATGTGTCTCTTGTGCACAACGTTACTTATGAAATAATTTTGCCAAAGAATCAAACCTGAATCTGAGCAAGCCTCTATATCTAACTACCAATTTACCAATTAAGAGGAAATACAAGGGACATAGGAAGATGTTAACTATCGGGATCCAATCAGCAAAACCTAGACTCTGAAAAGTTCTACAGGTCAAACAACCCAGATTCTTCAACAAATAAATTAGAAACTAAGAAAAATAAAGGGATTTATGGACTAAAAGAGAAATAAAATAAATATAAACAAATTGCAATGAATGGATTTATCTGAATCCTGTTTCAAATGATTACACTGTTAAAAAAAATGTTGTTTATGGAACAATTGGGGAAATTTAGACACTGAATATTTGATGATTTTATGAAATTACTATTTCGTGGGTATGATTATGGTATTGTGGTTAGGCTTTAAAAAGACTTTTTTGTAGTATAACCGTACAATGGAGTATTATTCAGCCTTAAAAAGGAATGAAGTTCTGATACATGCTACAACATGGATGAACCCTGAGGACACTGCGCTAAGTGAAATAAGCAAACACAAAAGAACAAATATTGTATGGTTCCACTTATATGAGGTTATCTGGAACAGGCAAATACATAGAGAGAGCAAGTGGAATGGTGGTTGCCAGGGGAGAGGTTGGGAGAAAAGAGGAGTGGGGAGTTATTGTTTAATGGGTATGAAGTTTCAGGTGGAGATGATGAAAAGTCATAGAGATGGATGGTGGCGACAGCTGCACAACAATGTGAATGTACTTAATGTACATTGAACTGTACACTTAAAAATGATTCAAATGGTAAAATTTACCTCATATATATATTACCACAATAAAAAAAAAAAAAAAGAGTCTTGGGCCGGCCCGGTGGTGTAGTGGTTAAGTTCGCATGTTCTGCTTTTCGGTGGCCCAGGGTTTGCTGGTTGGGATCCCAGGTGCGGACATGGCACTGCTTGGCAAAAAGCCATGCTGTGGTAGGCGTCCCACGTATAAAGTAGAGGAAGATGGGCATGGATGTTGGCTCAGGGCCAGTCTTCCTCAGCAAAAAGAGGAGGATTGGCAGTAGTTAGCTCAGGGCTAATCTTCCTCAAAAAAAAAAAAAAAGAGTCTTTATCCTTTAGAGATGCAGATGTAGTGATGTCTGTGATTTGCTTCAAAATATTCAGGGTGGGGAAGTGAATGAGGATAAAAATGACCCAAGAGTTGATAACTGTTGAAGCTAAGTGATGGGCCCATAAAAACTTATGATGCTAGTTTCTCTACTTTTACATGTGCTTGAAATTTTCCATTAAAAAAAGATGAGGAGGAGGAAGAAGGAAGATTGATTTACATTCTGCCATACAATGTCCAGGTCAGCCCATTGACGCCCTCCACTTCAAGTAACACAGCCAGTAACTCCGCTAGTCCTGGTTGGGGCTAGAGGTATACTGTGGGGGCCTCAGGATCCTCAGCAGGTGGGGTCTGGAATTGGTTATGCTGCTGTCAACCCAGGATGCAGAGTGACTATGGTAATAACTGGACACACACAGCTCGGCACTGCAGTTCTTGCCTAACCCCTGCAGTGGCCCGTACAACAGAACTTCTACCTCAATTTCCTGCTTTGTACCCGAGGTCTCTCCTGCAATGGAAGCCTATCCTAAAGCTCTGTCCTCCCACCTGAGACCTTCACACTTTGCCTTCTTCCTGCCTTTTCCCTTATAACCTCAGCCTTTGTGTCCAATTTCCCCCTCAAGGAACTAATAATAATAACAATATAGCAAACACTTAGAGTACTCACTGTGTGCCAGGCACAGTTCCAAATGCATTACATAAATCAGCTCATTTAATCCTCCTAAGAACCCTATGATTTTTCAGTACCATTTTAACCTCTACTTTGCAGATGAGGAAACTGAGGTACTGACTGGTTTAAGTCACCCAACCAAGCTGGCAGTGCCAAGGGAGTGGTGGAGCTGGGATTCAGATCCAGGTACTGTGGGCCCAGAGGCCTTGGCTTTCCCCCTCATTGGCTATCTATTTCTCTTACAAATAGAACATCCATATCACTTTGTAAAAATCCAGCTTAACCCACGCTTGCTAAATTCCTAAGGCTCCTGAGTGCTTTATTCAAGGTCAATGACTTTGAAGGGCAAGCATCTGGAATTGGAAGAGCTGCAGCCAGAGAAGCCTTGCTAGTGATGAACAAAATCCTAGCTCCCTGAGAGGGTCTTGAATCCATGCTGCGGTGTCCCCAGCTCTTGACCTATGAGCAACAGGGTGTGTGAGCCGGGAAGACGATTCCAACCCGCACACCAAATGGTACAGGAAGCATCGGACGCACCTGCAAAGTTCGTTGTAAGGGCATTTGACCCATGCTGAAAGTTTCCCACTTGAAGTGAGAAAATGAATATTTGTATGTTGAGGGCGACACAGAGAGGATACATTATAGTGTGACAGATGGAAATGGATTTACTAAGACATTAATAGTATCTAGACAAGTTTTCAAGCACACCTGGGAATACATTACTGACACATTACAGGAACACACTGATACACTTTTATTCCCATAGCATGCAGAAAAACACTTTACCTTTTACAATTTGAAAGAAAACTGCACTCCAATGACACCCAAATCTTTTAATTTCATCTTCTGGACTAAAACTTTAAATTTGGGGGGGGGTTTGGGCATTGTTGGTGAGGGAAGAATATTTTTGGCAAAAAAATTCATGATCAAGTCTCTCTTTTGCTATCATTTCAATGTCATGTGGCTTATCATTAATAGGTTAATCTTTCCTAAATGTATTACATATACATATAATATACATTTATGTATATACATAAACATATATATATACCTCATCATTAAAATGTTAATTCCTCCCAAAAATTTATTATATGCATGTACATATACACACTTTTGTGTGTGTGTGTGAGAGGAAGATTGGCCCTGAGCTAACATTTGCTGCCAATCTTTCTCTTTTTGCTTGAGGAAGATTGTCGCTGAGCTAACATCCATGCCAATCTTCCTCTATTTTATGTGGGATGCTGCCACAGCATGGCTTGATGAGCAGTGCTAGGTCTGCACCTAGGAACCGAATCTGCAAACCACAGGCCACCGAAGTGGAGCATGTGAACCTAACCACTATACCACTGGGCCAGCCCAATATACACACGTTTTTGTATATATTTGTGTATCCATTTAATACAATCTCAACCAGAACTCTAAGGGACTGGGTTGGGAATAGGGGAAAATGGTTTTAAACTTCATATGGAAGAATAAATGGCTGCAAATTGATTGCCAAGACATTTTTAAGGAGAAAAAATAGTGAAGGCTTATGTTACCCAGTATTAAAAATTACTGTAAAAATACTAAAATAAAAATAGTCTGGTATGAGTACAGGAATAGATAAACTGGTATCTGCAAAGATGTCCCGAAGAATTTTTTTTTTTTAAAGATTTTATTTTTTATTTTTTCCTTTTTCTCCCCAAAGCCCCCCGGTACATAGTTGTATATTCTTCGTTGTGGGTCCTCCTAGTTGTGGCATGTGGGACGCTGCCTCAGCGTGGTTTGATGAGCAGTGCCATGTCCGCGCCCAGGATTCGAACCAACGAAACACTGGGCCGCCTGCAGCGGAGCACGCGAACTTAACCACTCGGCCACGGGGCCAGCCCCCCGAAGAATTTTTAACCCTGTATTTTCATTTAGATCAGGGGTTGGCAAACCATATCCTGTGGCAAAATCTCATTCTCCACTTGTTTTTGTAAATAAAGTTTTATTGGAACACAGTCAAGCCCATTCATTCAGATGTTGTCTATGGCCAATCTCGGGATACAATGGCAGTAGTTAAGTAGTTGTGAGAGATTGTATGGCCCTCAAAGCTTAAAATATTTACTATCAGGTCCTTTATGCAAAAAGTTTGCTGATCCTTGATTTAGATGATCATCTTAACGAATGTTCTGGGTCACTTGGACAGGCTTCCTTATAATGAAAAGCTATTATCCTATTTCGGTGTTCTAGTTTCCCAACGGATTTATATTCATTTCAGCCAGAGTAAGGTGGTTTGTGACGTAGTAAAAAAAGAACACAGATAGGTTTAAAAAGTAGTTTCAGAAAAATGACATCTTCCACTACTTTAAGTTAATATTGTTTAAATGTTACGGGTATACGTTTGCTAGTGTTTCATATATGTTGCTTGATTTGGCTTTATACTTGTATAAGAGCTATAAGCAGAAGGAGTTATAACTGATGTTATGTTAGCACATAACAAAAATAAGTCAACATTAGAGTTCAAGAAAATTTTTTTCTTTTAAAAGGGTTTGAATATATATGTCTGAAAACTTCCATAATAAAAAGTATATAGTTAATTACACAATGAAAGGAACTGTAATTTCCCACATTTGAGAAACATTCCCTTTTAGTGTTGAAATCACAGCCAAAAAACTGAAGCTAAGAAAACTCTCTCTCTAGGTCTAATTATGCATGGAAGTACTGATTCAAAGTTATTATACTTGTTATATATTTGAATAATATACTATAATATACAATGGAAATTCCTTATTTGAATTTCTTTTTCTTTTTCTAACAGTAGAGTAAAACCGCCTGAGAAGATTTAGCCCATCTTCCCCTCTGGTTCAGGAAGTGCACTATTCTAAATCATTTCCAGACTCCCACCCACATTTTTGAATTTACGACTGAGAAATAAATTTTTACCTTCAAATACAATCCAAACATTTCACACACAATCCACAAACACCACCGCTCGGTTGATTTCCTAAACTTGATAACAACACACACAAATGCTCTGAGCTTTTTTTTCCTGAGATTTTTTTTTTTTTGAGGATGATTAGCCCTGAGCTAACATCTGCTGCCAATCCTCCTCTTTTTGCTGAGGAAGACCGGCCCTGAGCTAACATCCATGCCCATCTTCCTCTACTTTCTATGTAGGACGCCTACCACAGCATGGCTTGCCAAGCGGTACCATGTCCGCACCGGGATCCGAACTGGCAAACCCCGGGCCCCTGAAGCAGACATGTGCACTTAATCGCTGCGCCACCAGGCCGGACCCACAGATTTTTTTTTTTTTTAAAGATTGGCACCTGAGCTAACAACTATTAACAATCTTCTTTCTTCTTCTTCTTCTTCTTCTTCTCCCCGCCAAAGCCCCCTAGTACTTGTATATTCTAGTCGTGAGTGCCTCTGGTTGTGCTATGTGGGACGCCGCCTCAGCGTGGCCTGATGAGCGGTGCCATGTCCGCACCCAGGATCCGAATCAGCGAAACCCCAGGCTGCCAAAGCAGAGCACACGAACTTAACTGCTAGGCCATGGGGCCCGCCCCTACTCTGAGCTTCTAACAGAGATATTTTAAGGCTAATTTTCTCACAAAACAAACAAAAAAAAGCAGGAATTTTTTTTTCAGGCCATCACATTTGAGCATATTTCAAACACTTCTGAAATGAGCACTGGCAAAAATTAATTTCCAAAATGACCCTGTAACAAATGCATCCTGTAAAATGCAGTTGAAATTCCACAGGCTCTGCCTCTCAGCATGCTTCTCAACCTGAGAAGCCAGAATGATGCGAAAGCAAGATGCACGTCTGCAAGGAATATGATGCAATAATCATGTGTCTACAATTCCATTATGGTATAATTAATCTTAATTACACATTAAATTCTGCCTGAATTAAAAGACTCACATAGGTTGAATCTTGTTTGCGTTGCCTGTAATTTTACGGTGTTATTTTGAGAAATGTAAAATAATAAACCTTCTAAAGCAAAATGGTGACTTTAGGGACCCTGTTCTTAAGGGCTCTTACAGCTCAACTATAGTCAGTCCAGCCCATTTTCCCATTTGCAGAGGACCAGGTGAGAGCATTTTGCATCTGTATCTCCCATTCCCAGGTTCAGGGGCAGGCAGCTCGTGGCAAAGGAAGTGCTGATTACACAGCTAGTCAACTGACAGCAGGGGGTGTCACCCACACCTCTCCTTGTGTTTATGTTTCTCTACATTGTTCTGAAGGCACACCAGAGATTTAGCGCTTACTTCTTTTTTTCCATGCACCATTGTGAGAATTTCCTGGGTTCTCTTTCAATCTTCTCTCTCTTGCTTCTGCAAGCATTTATTAACCTTTCTGGAGCTTCTCCAGGCACACCCAGAAACTCCTACAGAGCAAAAGACCTTCTTAGAAGGCGGAAAGCTGCACCCACGGCAGCACCTTTTTTATGATACAATACAGAAACAGCCTCTATTATCCATGAGGCTAGTATCATGAGATCATTTTTCCATTTGTACCTATCGAGCCATGGTGCAAATGAGGACTTTTTTTTAATTTCCATGGAGACAGGAATTCCAATGTTCCACGTCTTGCTGAAGGGAAAGAAAAATGTCTGGAACTATTAGAAAAACTTGGTCTCTAGAAACATAAAAACCAACTCATGGTTTATAGATTTTAGCAGTGCACATTTTGACCCTGGGGACAAATTTTGTTTCTCCTTGGAACAGAGAAGAAAATGTTCACTAAGAACCCTGCACCTGGGGCCGGCCCCGTGGCTGAGTGATTGGGTTTGCACACTCTGCTTTGGTGGCCCAAGGTTTCGCTGGTTCAGATCCTGGGCATGGACATGGCACCATTTATCAGGCCATGCTGAGGCGGCATCCCACATGCCACAACTAGAAGGACCCACAACTAAGACATACAACTATGTACTTGGGAGCTTTGGGGAGAAGGAAAAATAAACTCTAAACAAAACAAAACAAAACAAAAGCCCTGCACCTAAAGTGGAAGGCTACCAAAGACACTGTGCTCTGCACTATACTGAAAACTCTCAGCACAGGAACCGGAGCAAAAGGGGGAAGAAATGACGGCCAACATCCTGTGGAAGGAGGAAGACAATAAACAGCTGCGTTGAGAAGGAAAATGACAGTGTGCCGTGGCTAGAAAACTGGAAGCACCACATGAAAGCTTTCTCCACTCCATGAAGCCCAGCAGGACAACTACACCCTTCCTAAACAATATGGTGAAATAGGACATCTACTCCATGCAGGGACTCTCAAAATCCCAGAGAAATGTATGAACTTAGTCTCTCTCTTCTTGATATTCCTGCAGTTTCCAAGGAGAATACTGAATCATAAAGCTTCCCTTTATAAAAGATAGACAGACCACGTTCATAGATTGAAGGACTCAATATTGTAGAGATCTCAATTCTCCCCAAGAGAGGCCAGAAACACACCTACACATATGTCAACATGAATAACCAATAAGCAACCTATAAATCAAAAATGAGGTGAGTTTAATCTATGAGTCAATTCTGAGGACCACAGCCTGGGAGAGCAACCTCCACTAGGGAAGGAAGCACTCTGGAGAAGCAAGGTGTACAGCATGGCTATATACCATTCTGGAACAAGCAACATACATCAGATATGACAGGAATACTTTTTTTATTTTTATTACGGTCACAAGATGTTCTGCTACATTCGGCAGGTCAATCTGACCCTGGTTTCTGAGAAGGAATGCTCATCTTTAAAGAAATGCTGATATGGGAGGGAGGCCTTCATCCCTATCTTTAAAGGCAGCGTTCTTTTCTTTGGGATACTGTAAATGTTTAAAGCAGACGCACAATGCATGTTTGACAGGACACAGCAAGCCACTCTGGAAAAATAAGGTCAGGCCAACTCATTTTTAAACCAAAATAGCTTCCTCATATACCTCAATATATTGACTTTCCTTATGGCTTTTCATTTATTCTATCACATAAACTACAACCTGATTTACGAAAAAAGTAGGGGGCTACTGGAGTACCGTTAATGTACTGTCCCTTGATCTGAGTCCTGGTTACACGGGAGGGTTGAGTTTGTGAAAATTTAAAAAACTGGAAATTTATGACATGTGCACTTTTCTGTTTGTGTATTATACCTCAACTAAAAGTTTGTTTTCCAATCTCTTTTATAAGAGGGCAAATGACGTTCTTCCAAGATTGAACCATTATTGTTCAAAGCAGAAAAATAAAGAAAATTTCAAAATTTGGATGAATTCAACGGTGATTTGGTTCTTAGCTTCTCTTTTAAAGAGTTTTCAATAGTTTGCCTCTTTGAAATAATGAGATAACTGTTTTTCTGCACTCGTGCAATATTCTGGCCCTTTTCCTGGGCTGTTCGTCTTCCCTATTCTTTCTCCTACACATATACTTTAAGGCAAATGAAAAGCCATTGATTAACAGGTCTTTGCTTTCATGGAATTAAACCTAGTGCCCCAGGAGCCTCTGCTCCAGCCACTGTCTCAAGCTTCTTTGTTCACAGAAAACAACTGGAACAATTGCACCGAAGGAAAAATATAACTTAGCAAGTGCTAGAAAGTCTCACTTCAAATGTTTCCTCTTTGCCAGCTGAGAAATTCTTGCCCTGTTTTCACAGGGAGCCCACAGTTCTTCCTAGAGGCCATTGCTACCGGACCTGTTACACTTTCTGTGGTGAGGTTACTTCTCTTTAGCTGAATGCTTTCACAGATAACAATTAGGTTTTGCAGGACAGCTTGTAAGCGAGTAATGATCATTTATTACTCAGCTCCATTTGGAAATCTGCAACCCAACACTCACTGAAGTCAATAAATAGTGGAAAAAAGGGCATTCTGGCATGAAGACTGTTTATATGTTATACTGGATTTGTGCTCATATTCCATTAAACTTATTGAAGACACTTGAAAATTTGACTTGTTTCTATTTCTGAAATTCTACTCACCTAGAGAACCATCCCCAAACAGCAAGCTGAATGGCTCTACGTATCATGCACGCCTCTGTAAAATGAGGGGCACAGACAATGGCAACACAAAGATATATTAAAAAATACATAATGTAACTTGTCTTAATATACTTTTCTGAGTCTAAAAATATGCCAGACCAAAAGAAACATATTTACATAAAAAGCAGACAAGGTCAAATAACAAAGAAAGCCCTTAATTAGTTGTAATCAACTTTAATTTGCATACCGTATATAATTCCTAAATGATTGTTAATAATAACTTTATATAATGGACTTCCAATTTTCATGAAAATGGCACATTTTGATAAGCAGACACAAAACCCTAGTACTAATAAGGTTTAATTTGCATACATTAGACTGATTATCCAAACAAAAGGATTACAGTATTACTTCTCCATACCTTTATGTCCTTATTATGCACATTTATTAACTTCACAAAAGCTAGCTGTTAGTGACAAACAATAGCCATGGTTGAAAGAGAAATCTAAGGAATGAATAAGGTACATTTTAATGCTAAGGAGCAAAGTTTATACATCATAAATGCTGAATTTAACTGTTTGTTGGCTAAAGGGGCTAGAATTCCACAAAGCGTGCTTCATCCTTTGAATAAACCAGCTCATATTTGTGTCCTCAAAAAAAAAATGCCCTAACACACTTCATCACTTGAATTTCATAATGAATTTATCTCAAGCTAGGAAGGCCCGACACGGTAGTATGCTGAGAATTCATGAACAGCCACAGAATTAAGCTTTAAATGTGTAGTTCTAGGGTGCAGTGTTAATAAATATATTTCAACAAGCTTAGTTTTCAGCCGAGTAAATAATAATATAGGTGGCATTAGTATTGATATCGGTTCCTAATGGTATCATTTATACCCTGCAATTAAAGTTTAAGCACTAAATAAAGCATTATTAGGAGATCTGGGTTGGCTTTTCTTAGATGTGAACACAAATGAAGCTCACGAGTCTTTGGATAAAGGCCAAAAAACTTGAAACTTCACCACAAGCTACTTCCGGGGTTTTCCTCCGTGCTTTTGCTACTTGGCAAGATACAGAATTAGAACACCAGGAAATGGTTTCCAAAGAAGGCAAGAGGAAATGGAAGCCCCAGGAACTGAATTGAACACCACCCTGTTAACTCTGACCCTTTCACACGCAATATCAAAGATAAGAGCCATCTGGCAAAGAGTTGTACTTCTCAATATCCACTAAGATCCTTGCTAGTGTTGTGCTGAATGTTCTAGACTTAAAATAAAAGAGAAAAAGATATCTTTGCTGAAGGACAAAAGGCTTTAAACCTTCCAGTGTTTTCCATGAACTGTTGCTCGCTGCTAAGAGCTCCAAAGCACTACCAAGGGCTGGGTCAGGAAGTAGATGCATCTTAACTGACACTCCTGAGGTGAACAGGATTCTCCAACTTTCCCTCTTGCATCTCCAGATCCTAGAAAACACTTGATTCAACAGATGGGTTCAATGCCCACGTGTCAAATGACTGAACACTGTACAGGCAACGCTGGCTCTCAGATGCCCTGCTCCACACCCTCGCCCAGATGTGGCTTTACCAATGGATGTTCATTGTCTTTATTTGGTCAAGTGTTCTAGGAGCTGCCCTAAAGCTACAGGTATTTGAGGTGAAATATCTTTAAATCAAAATAAGACTGGAAGGCTAACAGAAACTTGTGCTCATCAAAGGGAGCAGAGGAGTTCTACTGAATTTTGTTTTTCCCAAAATGAGCCTTTAAATCAATTTCAAATTGGACAAGTAGTAGCAAATAGCTCTCCACCATTTGGTGTGAGAACCACCATGTAGGACTCATAATAAAACAACACAAAAATGCTACTGCTCTGAACAGAGCCATTATCGTGACTCCAAATTAGGGCAGTTAGACAAAATTTCAAAACATCACAACGAAGAAAGAACTAATTGTTTTTACTCTTCAGTTACTAAACTGACACAAAATAGTCATAGTGCTTCTAATCACTACCACTTTGCCAACCCGGAAGTCAATATCTGAATGTGCCCAAGATGTTTCCATTGACTCCAGCAGGGTCACCTATAAACATAAGAACACAGAACTTTGGTCCCAAAAAGAAATAAATACTATACTAACACAGTTTATCCAAAGACAATATTTAGATGGCAACTTTCTTTTGATGAAAGCAAAGGCTTAGCGTGTTAATCATATTATTATGTCTTCAATTATCTCTATTTGGATTTTCAAAATGGGGAAACTCTGGCCCTGCCTGGCTAGGGGCATATTCCTTTTAGCCAGGGGCAGAGCTGGAGTGAGCATGGATCCCTCCTCCTTCCCAGGCAGCTGTTCTTTGCGCTGCTCCACCCCAGCCACTGAACGACAGGCTGCGCTTCTGGACCCAGCCCCGGCACAAAAACATAATACAACAACGTGAGACAGGAAATGCAGCCTCAAAGCAGCAACATAACTTCCATTAGCATTTCCTTTGCTCAAAGTGATAGCGCACACTCCCAAAGAAAGAAATTCACACTCCAATTCTCTTTCTACCTTTTCTCTGTGCATTGTGGAAGAGAAATAAAGATCTCTTTGTCAATTCAGATGTGCTGCTTTTCATGTGCTATGCTGCAGATCGAGAGCACTTCCGATTATGCAGAGAACAAAGGCCAGCTTGCCTACTTACCTGATTACTGAGAAATGTCCATCTTTAGCAGTGTCTTGGAATAGTACCTCAGCTGCCACAGTGATTCACATGCCAGCTAGACTTCTAACAAAGGTCTGAAACCGACCTCAAACTTGAGAAGATAAAAAGCTCACGAAATGAAAACATATGTAAATTATTGTCCTGTTAATCTCACCTACCAATCCCCAAATCACTCGGGCCTAACGGGGCGAGCTGGAGCTAGAGCCAGGCTCCGAGTCATTTGAAACATTCAGATTCTGTGCATACCATCGTGTCTCATCTACTTGCAGGAGAATATAAATGCATTGTACATTAGTTTGCTTGGGATGTGACGCTACTGAATCTACCATCTTTTGCGTGCTAATTCCATTATTTAATATTTTCCCTGCCTTTCAGTGAAGATTTACCCAATCTTCTTTTCACCCACCATAGTCTTCGCCAAGAGTTAAAAATCAAACTACTTCATTAAGGTCAAGAACGCCAGACCAAAACAAATCCTTCTGATGAATTTCTAAATGCCCTGTAGAAGCAAAGATGAGAGCTGGAGATGTTAAATTTTGTGCTTAATATTTTCTTTTCTTTCACTTACCCCAGGATTCCTATTTGTGAAACTGAGATGTCCTTATAGCATATCCAAGTGAATGAGTTTTTAGGGGGAAAAAAAGCATTTAGCATACACAGATCTGATGTCACCACATCATCTGACAAGTCAATTATACCTCCAGTGACATTTTACCTATACCTGGGGTGATCATGGATCCCACTTCCCCCAGGACAGTCCCGGGTTTTGCCTGTTGTCCCAGAGAACTCTTACTAGTGTACCCTTTCACACTCCAAGGTGTCCTGGTTTGGATAATAAATTATCTAGTTCATTCAAGCAGTTTCCTATCAGGAGCATATGTAAGCAATATCCAGTAACATAATTTATGGATGTCTGTGTTGAGGGTCCTTCTCAACTTTTAGAGCAGTAGTTCAACTTCCTATTGATATACTATCCCATATTGATACTTTACATTGATATTTCCTATGACACTTTAACATTTTTAAATTACTTTCAGGTACTTTTTTTTTTGATCCATACAAGCCCATATAGTGTGAATAGAGATATTAGTACCCCGCTTACAGCAAAGACAACGACCACTGATTTGTCTAAGACCATACAGTAAGGCTTCCTTATTCCTCCTCCAGAAGTGCTCTTTCTAGTAAACCATCATAGAAACCTACAGAACAGAATTGAGACCTGACTCTTTTTGATACATCATTCAGCATATTACTCTTGTTTTAACTCAAGCTTACTCTCCCAGCAAAAGGTAGGCCTTGGAAACAAATCCTACAGTTTTTTGTGGCCTGATAATAACGCTTCCACAAGAGTTGAATTGCCTCTCTCTCTGGATCAAATCAAATTACAACCCGTTATTAAAACAAGACCTTTTAGGGGCCGGCGCGGTAGCTCAGTGGCTAAGTGCACACGTTCCACTTCGGCCCAGGGGTCGCCTGTTCGGATCCCGGTGTGGACATGGCACCGCTTGTCAAGCCATGCTGTGGTAGGCGTCCCACATAGAAAGTAGAGGAAGATGGGCACGGATGTTAGCTCAGGGACAGTCCACCTCGGCAAAAAGAGGAGGATTGGCAGCAGTTAGCTCAGGGCTAATCTTCCTCAAAAAAAGAAACAAGAACTTTTAAATTATAAAGTCAGTGAGATTTGGACAGTGGAAGGAAAAGGACTCATGACAGTGTTTATAAGGGCTTACACGTGAATTCAGCCAAGACTTTAAAATCTTGAGGCTCTGTCCTCTAGATTAAAGAAAAATGGATCACAGTACATTTTCCATCATGAGCCTTTCCTAAAATATTATCTACCCAGTCTTTTCTTTACCTCCATCCTAGAGGCACTGGGACCTGGGACACCACTCAGCACTGAAGACTGAGCATCTTCCTGCCTTGGCTTTCAGGACACCATGCTCTCCTGGTTCGACCTCTCTGGCCACTCCACATCCTTCTCCACCAGACCTTTGAATGTGTTCATTCAGCTGGATGCCTCACAGCTTGGTCCGAGACTCCTTCCTCCTTGCCCTCCAGCAGAAGCTATCAACTGGCAGCAGGCAAGCCACTTCTAACACATCTGTGTTTTATTTGGCCCAGATCAATTTTTTAAATTGAGCCAACACTGAAAATCAAGACATTTTGTGGTAAAACTCAGATTCCTGGCTTCATCTGAAAGCCTATGCAATTACCACATGGCAATATATGGCTGGAATAGAGTGGACCATCCCAATCATTGACTCAAACAAAATATGTATCTGGCCTGCATTCTTGTATGTTAGCTACCTGGCCCCTACAGGCATCAGAGTTTTCAGTCCCTGTTCCACATACCTACCATGGCTTCAGGGACCTTCTCTGCACACTAACATCCCTCAGGGCTTTTTTTGGTGAGGAAGATTGGCCCTGAGCTAACATCTGTGGCCAATCTTCCTCCTTTTTTCTTTTCTCTCCCCAAAGCCCCAGTACATAGTTGTATATCCTCGTTGTAAGTCCTTCTAGCTCTTCTATGTAGAATGCTGCCACAGCATCACTTGATGAGTGGTGTGTAGGTCCACGCCCAGGATCCAAACCAGCGAACCCTGGGCCACCGAAGCAAAGCACGTGAAGTTAACCACTACACCACTGGGCTGGCCCTCATTTGGACATTTTTTGAAGTCCTGCTCCACACACCTGCATGTTCTGAGGTCCAGACCATTTATCTGTGTGTCCTCTAAGGTCCAGATGCACATACCATATGTCCTCTGAGGTCCAGACCACACACCACATTTCCTCTGCTGTTACCCTCAATCATATATGTCCTCTGTGGTCCAGGGCCATATATCCAGCTGCCTGCCCAACATCTCCAATTGAATGATAAAAAACAAGGGCACCTGGGGCCAGCCCCCATAGCCTAGTGGTTTAGCTCAGTGCATTCTGCTTTGGCAGCCCGGGTTCAGTTCCCACGCACAGACCTACACCACTCGTCTGTCACTGGCCATGCTGTGCTGGCAGTTCACATGCAAAAAGAGGAAGACTGGCAGCAGATGTTAGCTCAAGGCAAATCTTCCTCAGCAAAAAAAAAAGAAAAAAAGAAAGAAAACAAAAAAGAAAAACCAAGAACACCTCATATTCAGCATCTCCAAAACTGTTCTTTCTCCCAAATCTGACCACTAGTGTGGTTTATCTCAGGGAAAAAAATCATTATTTCAAACTAGATATCTGAAAATCCTATCAGACATCTCCTTATCCTTCAATCTCTACATTCAGTAATCACCAAGTTCTATTGATTTACTTCCAAAACATCTTTCCAGTGCTTCCATCTTCACTGTACTCACCTTGGACCATACCACCATCATTTCCACCCTGGATTATGCAGTCACTTCCTAATTGGTCTTCCTACATGCACACCTGCACCCTTCCAATCCACTCCCTTGCCTCAAATTTTTCAATGGCTTCCCATTGTTCTGAATCCTTCATGAGGTCCTCCAAATCCTTTATGAGCTAACCTTCTAAATTCTTTTAGTATCCTCTTCCCTGGGCCTTCTCTTCTAAAGCTTCACTGGTCTTCTCTCTGTTCTTTGAAGATGCAGCATTCTTTCCTGCTGCAAGACCCCAGACAAACTCTTGTCTCTACCTGACACTTACCACCCACGTCTCCCCAGTTTGACCGCATCAGTCCTTCCCAGACTGTTTCACCACCATAGTAGATAAGCATAATATTTGTAGAGCACGCTGGGGGAATAGATGAGACCAGCCACAGCTGGAGATGACCATCGTTGAGTTCTGCCCCAGTCCCCAAGCCTGGTCACCTCTGAGAGGTGAGGAGAACAATTTCTCAGCTGGCCTATAATCCGGCTTCAGCACTGTGCCCCAGCACAACTGTTGGGAGACATGGCCCAGATGAGTAGCTCTCAAAGTATGGTCCCTGAATGGCAGCATCAGTATCACCTGGGAACATAGAACTGCGAATCACCAGCACTCCAGACCTACTGAATTACAAACTCTGGAGTGAAGCCCAGCCATCAATGTTTTACAAGTGCTCTGGGGGATTCTGGTGCACAACAAAGTTTAAGGACCACTAGTCCAAATAACATTGTAGATAACTCCTGCTCATCTCTCATGTCTCTGACTTCATGGAGGATGTGTTCCCTGACGCCAACAATAGGTCAGATTCCCCCTTCTGTTCATTTTCACAGCACAAAGAACTTCTCCTTCACGATACATACCCCAAGCACTGCCAATTCATTACGTGTGTAGTCACCTGTTTCATGTCTCCACAACACACCGTAATCCTTATGACGCTGAAGACTAATGGTGTCTTCTTTACTTTGATCCACAGGGCATGGAAAAACGGACGGGCAGGGGAGACTAAACAGAATAAGGAAACATCCTCTCCTTTCAAGAGCCCTCAAGGCTTTTAAAATATCTAACTGGACACAGTCTCCGCCTAGGCTGTTGGCAGCCGAAGTCCGAGGTCTTACTTAGGTTGAGTGCACACAAGGTGCAGCTCCAAGGAAGAGACTCACCGAAGCTGAAGGCACCGACCCAGGCTGGCGGCGGCGATCCAGCAGCGTGCTGTTGACCGCACGACGCTGGGCCACGGAGGACCCACAGCCACCCGCCTGGCTGCGGGTGATGCAAACGCACCTTCCGGCCTCACAGCGGGGGAGCGGGGCATTTCCAGCCCCAGGCCGCAGCGCACTGTGGAAGTGAGAACCCTTTGGGCCACCATCCTTTTCCTGCATTGGTGCGGGGATCTTCGGGTCACAAACATGCCCACCCGCTAGGGTTCCGCCGGTCATTTGGCCCCTCAACCTGCCCGTGTGTTGGGGAGCCGAGGGCTAACTGGCCTTCAGCCTGCCCACATGCTGTGGATATGAGATCCCTTCGGGCCACCTTACAGGCCTGGCGTGTTGGGGAGCCCAGAGCTCTCCCGGCTAACAACCTGCCCGTGTGCTGGGGAATTTAGAACCCTCTCGGCCACCGTCCTTCCAGCTTGCTGGTGCATCCACTTCCCTTCCGGCCACCCACTCATCATCACTGGACAACCGGATTCACGGCTCTTCTGACCGCCAGCCAGCCTGAAATCCACGTATCCGTGGATGCTTCAGGACCCCAGCTTGTGGCAGACAGGAGAACTAAAACACCTCCTGCCCTCAGGCCTCCATCCTCCTGTGCCAGTCAGATACCTTTCGGTGACCATCTTTCCAGAGCTTTGGTGCCCCAGACGGCCTTCCGGTCACCAACCTGACTCCCTGCACGGGTTCCGCAGGTCATTCCGGCCCCCAGCTTCTCTGCGTGTTGGGAACTGTGGGCCACTCCGGCAATTCTCCTACCCATAGCTGTGCAAGTGAACGCCTTTTTGGCCACTGCACCAGCCTCGCATGCGGTAGAGCCAAGGGCCCTTCGTGCCTCCACACCAACCACGTTTGGAGGAAGCAGGAGCCCTTTCGGTTGCCATCCTACCTGTCTCCTGGTGTCCTGAGGGGCCTTCCCCTCAGAAACCTGGCCACCCCACTGGGGTTCCGCTAGTCATTTCAACCCTTTGTGCTGGAAACAGAGAACCATCTGGCCATTAGTGGACCACTTGCTATGGAAATGAGGGCCCTTTGGGCCACCATATGAGCCTCGGATCCTACGGGGCTGAGGGTCCTTCTGGCCCCAGGCCACAGGTGCACTGCTGAAGTGAGAACCCCTTGGGCCACTATCACTGCACTGGTTGCACGGACTCTTCCGGTCACAAACAGGTCCACCCGCTAGGGTTCCGCAGGTCATTTGGTCCCCCAACCTGCCCGTGTGTTGGGGAGCCGACGGCTAACTGGCCTTCAGCCTGCCTACACGCTGTGGATATGAGATCCCTTCGGGCCACCTTACAGGTCTGGCGTGGTGGGGAGCCCAGAGCTCTCCCTCCTAACAACCCGCCCCTGTGCTAAGGAATTTAGAACCCTCTCGGCCACCGTCCTCCCAGCTTGCTGGTGCATCTGGCTCCCTTCCGGCTACCCACTCATCGTCACTGGAGAACTGATTCACCATCCTTCTGACCGCCAGCCAGCCTGGAATCCACATATCCGTGGATCCTTCGGGACCCCAGCCTGTGGCGGACAGGAGACTTAAAACACCTTTTGCCCTCTGGCCTCCAGAGTGCTGTGCAAGACAGATGCCTTTTGGTGATCGTCTTTCCCAAGCTCTGGTGCCCCAGAGGGCCTTCTGTCACCAACCTGACTCCCTGCATGGGTTCCGCAGGTCATTTCGGCCCCCGCCACTCTGGCCCCCGCCACTCTGTGTGCTGGGAACGGTGGGCCATTCGGGCAGTTCTCCTGCCCATAGCTGTGCAAGTGAACGCCTTTTTGGCCAGTGCACCGGGCTCGCACGCGGTAGAGCCGAGGGCCCTTCGTGCCTCCACATCAACCGCGTTTTGAGAAAGCAGGAGCACCTTCGGTTGCCGTCCTACCAGTCTCTGGTGTCCTGAGGAGCCTTCCGATTAGAAACCCGTCCACCCGCTAGGGTTCCCTGCGTCATTTTGTCTCCCAGCCTGCCTGTGTGTTATTGAAGGGAGAGCACTTTTGTCAATTGTTCAGATGCCCTGCATTGGGGACCCTAGGGCCCTTCTGGCTGTTAACCTGCCTGTGCTCTATTGAATCCAGAGCTCTCTTAGCCACGATCCCTCCTGTGCACTGGTGCTCCGGGGCCCTTCCAGTTACCATGTGGCCTTGTACTGATGCCATGGGGCCTTTCAGGTCACCAACCTGCTCTCATGCCATGGTTCTGTCTGTCCTTCAGGCATCCACCTGCACACGAGCTAGAGAACTAAAGGCCCTTCCAGCTGTCGGCCTGCCATCGTGCTGTGGAATGGGGAACCTTTTCCGCCCTGTGGAGACCTTCCCACCTAGTGGCCCCAAACTGGCCAGTAAGCTGGTGCTCAGGGTTCCCTTACAGCCTGTACAGGACTGGGTCACAGGGGAGTGGGAGCCCTGGCACACTGGCCTGCCCACTTGCTGTGGCATCTAGAGCTCCGTTGGCAACCATCCTTTCCCATGCTATTTCTCCAGGGCTCTTTCTGCCACCATCAGTCCCACGGTCAGTCCTTTGTGCTGGTGATCTGGGGAAGCTTCTGTTCACCAGTCAGCCTACACATTAGGATACCAGTGGTCCTTTTGGCCCTCAGACTGTCCACCTGCTGCAGAACCAAGGGCCCTTAGGGGCCCGCCCGGTGGTGCTGCAGTTAAGTTTGCATGTTCTGCTTCGGTGGCCCAGGTTCACTGGTTCGGATCCTGGGTGCAGACCTATGCACGGTTCATCAAGCCATGCTGTGGGAGGCGTCCCACATATGAAGTAGAGGAAGATGGGCACAGATGTTAGCCCAGGGCCAGTCTTCCTCAGCAAAAAGAGGAGGATTAGCAGCAGATGTTAGCTCAGGGCTAAGGTTCCTAAAAAAAATGAAACCAAGGGCTCTTATAGTGCAAAAGCAGCAGTAGATCATATGTAAATAAATGGGCATGGCTGGATTTGGCTCACAGGTGTATGTTTCCCTAAAGTCATCTAGAGTACTAGGACTGTAGTTTTAGCTGGGCACGTGGCTGTACAGAATCAGTGTTACAGGGGCCAGGCTGGTGGCACGGCGGTTAAGTGTGCGCGTTCTGCTTTGGTGGCGCAGGGTTCCCCAGTTCGGATCCCAGGTGTGGACATGGCACCACTTGTCAAGCCATGCTGTGGTAGGCATCCCACATAGAAAGTAGAGGAAGATGGGCACAGATGTTTACTCAGGGCCAGTCTTCCTCAGCAAAAAGAGGAGGATTGGCAGCAGATGTTAGCTCAGGGCTAATCTTCCTCAAAAAAAAAAAAAAGAAGAAAAAAATTTACAGTTCCAAGCCTCCTTTGCAGCTGCAAAGTTCTGGCCATTGAGATATAAGAAGGAGCAATGTATGCAACTCCTAAACCATGCCCAAAAAGGAAAGATGTGGCCCCTCCTTCCCCTCCCCCATTTCTATTGGCTGGAATGTTGACGTGAGCCATCTTGGGTCACACAGATGAAGGCAACATCCTAGGGACAAAAAAGCAGCAAGATAGAAGGAGACTGGGACTTTGATGACTTCCTGGAGTAGAGCCACCACGTCAGCTCCAACTTTTATATGAAAGAGAAATAAGCTTACAACTTATTTAAACTGCTTCTGTCACTGAGTCACATGCACTCCAATCTATATTCTAACAAATGTGCCTGATTTCACCAAAAATTAAGGAGTTAGTTCAATTCAACCTCTTAATGACAAATAAAAACCAAAGTCAGGGACCCAAGCACAAGAGTGAGACTGAGAAATAGTGCTTGAATCTTTTGACTTCTCTCCATCTCCTCTGCTGTCATCTTCTCTTTTAGACTCCCGCCACTTGGCCAGCTTAAAACTTTCAATGGTTTTCCAATGTTTTTAAAACATAGACCGGACTCACCAACACGACCTCCTAGTTCTCTCCTCTGCCACCCTCTCCAGCCTCATGCACACCGAACCCACTTCATTATCCCGCCTCCACCCACATCATCTTTCTTCCCCGTGTACTTGCCATGCTCCTCGAGCCTGCCTTGCAGACCTCAGCTCAAACATCACTGCCAGACCCTGGCCTCCTTGATTTGGCAAAGGCCACGTTATGGGCTCTCCTGGCACCATGAGCCTGTCTGTCAAGGGCTTGTCATAGTCACAGTTTTCCATTTGCGTTGTGATTATTTGATTAACTGTAAGCTGTGTGGGGGTAGGGGCCGTGTCTGATTTTGCTCACCATTGTATCCTGAGCAGGGTTTCCATAAAGTAGGTAAATGAATCCTTGTGACATAGGCCCCTATTGCCAAAGCAAGGTAACATGCTTCATAATGGAATTTGGTCTTGCCCTATGTCACTTAGGGTTGGGTTCAGCTGCATAGAATAGAAAAATGACAATGGCTTAAATTAGATAAGAGGTTCATTTCCCTCGCTTATAAAATATGTGTGGAAGTAGGAGGGTCACGGCTGGAGTATGAAAGCTCTATAAAGTTGCCAGGGATCCAGGTACCTTCCGGCCTGTGGCTCTGCCACCCTTAGGATGTGATTCTTGTCTTTATGGTTCAATCTGGCTGCTAGAGCTCCAGCCATCACATCTGTTCCAGGCAGCAAATTTGAGGAATGGAGAAAAGGGCCTCCCCTCTCTTTTAAGGTGACTTCCTGGAAACACTGCACAGCACATCCTTATCCAGAACTGAATCAAATTGGCCAATCTTCAAGCGTGGCAGGCGTGCACTGCCTTATGAGTCCCTTTGTTCTCATTTATCCTTGCTATCTCCCTCAGAGTTCAAGCTGCTCAGAAGGGCAAGAGATAGAACTGCTGACATGAGAGGGGAAAGTTACCGAGCTGGAGTTAGAAGAACTAGATTCAAGTATATAGCTATTTAAATAGGCAAATTTTGAGAGGAAAAAAGCTATCGTATATAATAACGCTGGCAAGGTCGTAGTAAACTTGACCCATTCACATATTGCCAGTGGTGATGTAAATTGGTTCAACCAGTTAGCGGAATTGATGGCAACATTTCAAAAGAGACATTAAAATGTTCACACTCTTTAATCAGTAACCCCATTCTTAGGAAATTAGTTAAAGGAAATAATGCAAAAGAATCAGTTAGGCACACGGAGGTTGTCATTAAAATGTTATTTGTAATAGCAAAACAATTAAAATAACACAAACGTCCAGGACAGAGTAAGGATTCAACGATGATGAAGCCTTTGTGTTTACCGAGGACCACAGCTGTTCACCTTTTTTCTCAGACTCCTTGGCTCTTGAGCCCTGATCCTCACACAGCCCCGGGTGCTTGTGTTAAACAACAATCAGGAATGCACATTTTAGCTCGGCAGAACCAGAATGGAGGCAGCCCCATGTTTTCTTCACATTTAAAAAACTGAGAACACGCTCCACCTGCCCTCTTTTAGCTCTGCATAAGTCTCCACTCTTTAGCACATTTGCTGTTTACGATTGCAAGTCCCTCACAGTTTGCTCGACATTTCCAAAATGTTTTCTTCCCAAAGTTGTGCATAAGCTTATGGCACTCAGGATGCCAGCCAGGACTCCGAGAGGCATGGGGCTTCGCCATCCCCCGCAGCAGCGTGACCCAGGCCAAATCAGAACTTTGCTAACTGTGAAACCTCCCCGAGTGATGACCTATAATTATAAGCAATACATCAAATAGTGATTATTTTTATTGATGTCAAACTGCATTCTTACAGTGAGCTGTGTTCCAAGAGAGAGCGTTCTTTCCTGGCCAATGCCCAGCTCCACACGCTGCTCACAAACTATACGCGCAGAATAGAATCAGTTCCTGAAGTTTTGTCCGAAGGGCCAACGAGAAGCTGTTTGGAAACACTGAACAGGGGGCTGCCGGCTTTGAGGATGGTGTAAGGCAGAGCAATGATCATTAGGACGGAACAATTACAGCACCAGAACAACACCCCAAATGCTAGTTTAGAGAGTTAAAACGTTCCCAGCCTAATGGCCACATGCTCCATAGAATTATTTTCTGTGTGTGCTTATTGCAGATTTTAAATTGTCTTTCACTATAAACTGTGTTTACTAGATTGTGCTAATACTGCCAGGCCGGGATGATGTCCGTGTCTGAATACGGTATACATCTTTTTCTTGGAAATTATCTTTTTTTCCTCCTTAATTCTATCTTTAATACTTTAAAAAGCCACCTTCTTTTCTACAAAAATTCTTTTGATAGGAGGTAGCCGAGAGTAGAAAGGGAGTGTGATTCACAAATCCCAAACTGTAGTCTCCCGCCTGCCACCAGCAAAGCAAGGTGGCCACCAGCAAGCTGTATGGCCGTGGACAAGTCTCTGACCCTCAACTTACTCATCTGTAAAATGGGCAAGATTTACAGAGGGAGGGGCAGCTGACTTGAGTTAGGCCGCCTGGGATCACATCCTGGCTCTGGCTCTGGGGCCTTGGGCAAAGACTCCAGCCTGTGCCTAGGGTGACCAGCCACCCCAGTTTGCCCAGGATCGATGGATTTGCTGAGCCACAGGATTTTCAGTGTGGAAACTGGGCAAAACCCCAGAAAACCAGGCCCAGTTGGTCTCTCTTTCTGTGCCTCAGTTTCCTCATCTGTAAAAGAGGGATTCTACTAGAACCATCCCCATAGGGTTGTCGGGAGAATTAATTAATCCATGTGAAGAGCACTTAGGACAATGTCTGGCACATAGTGAGCGCTCCACACGTGTCAGCTATTATTCTCAGGACCGTCTACCCTAAGATGTCTTCTGTCTGCTCTTGTCCAGCCCCCTCATTTGCTATTTCACCATCTCCCTTTCTCCTCTCTTCTATTGAACAGGTGAAAGTCTTAAATATGAGCATATTTAGTATTAAACTTGACATGCTGCGAGATCCTTTGTTTCACTTACCACTACAGACAATACCAATGATGCCTTCAAAATGTTTTTAAGCAATTGAATATAGCTCTCATTGGAATGTCACAATTTTCAAAGTTAAGAGTTCAGTCTCCCTTTAGTGTAATGCAATAAAAAGGTTACTCTAGTGTCGTTTCCTTTATATAAATAACATCAAAATGCTTCAACCCAAAAGCTGGATGAGAAAGGAGGAGGGCGAGGATAAACAGGCAAGAGTTGGTCCATGATGAGGTCGACGGGGAGCATTTCCTGGGCCAGTTCCCCCTCCTGTCTTTGATAAAACATTTCTAGGTGAGATCTTTTTTGCGTTCTATGCAGTGGGAGCCAATCCTGACCATTGGGATGTTTGGAGGGTGGGGGAAAGTATGGAAGAGGCGCCTGTGAACAAGCCATGTGGATGCACCCTCCACAAACAAGGCCCGTCTGAAGGGAGAACAGAGACTCAATATCCACCCTATGTAGGTGGGACCTCGGAGGGAAATGAGAAGCTTTGAACGACTCTCTCCTCTCTCTTTTCCCTCTCCATCCTGGGATGCCTAATACCCAAGTGGGCCATATTTTTGGTGGAGAGAAAGGGCAGAGAGACAGGCATTTTCTTTGAGGATCAGTCCCTTTTGCAGTTGACAGAGAGTAAAAAGCCCTTTCTGGATCTTTTTGCCTGGGGCTGCAGAATTCAAATCAGTGATCTTTGCTTACAGCTCTCTCTCTGTGGGGTACACACAGTGCTACCCACAAAGCCAGGCCTGCCTTAAGAAAGAGAGAGAAGAAAGGAGAGAAGGAGAGAAAGAGAGGGAGAGAGAGAGAGAAAGGAAGGAAGGAAGGAAAGAAGGAAAGCAAGCAGCCTGAAATCGATTCTCCAGTGTGAACGATTGTCAGCAACCGCATTTTCTATTTGTACTATTTAAAAGATAGTGTTGGTGGTCTCTTCGTTTCTCAGAAAAGGGAAATTTTACACCTGTTAGATTACAGACTTGGAGCTATTTATTAGGGAGAACGTACAGTGACAGATAACACCAACTCTCTATTATCCATGAAAAGAAATAAGTAAAAATCACTCCTAGGTCTAAATTTCACTTGAACTGTGGGTTTCAATCTCCTTTCTTTCCAGTCTTTTTTGGATTCGCTAAGCAAAATACCTTGGTTTTAATTTCTTCTTAGTCCCTTGCAAGCCTGAAGCTGGGCGAGTAATCAACAATGAAATGGCCGCAGCGGCAGGAAATGGGGGATCGAGGAGAGAGAGACAGAGAGGCCTGGAGAAATGAGGGGTGAGGCAGGAGAGGGCCATCAGCGCCCACCCCCACGAGAATGAAAAATCAACTGCCATTTGCCCAAGAGTCACACCTTCCACACGCCCACCGCCGGAACGCAATTCTCCGGCTCGGAAAAGATGCACCCAACTGCCCCCGGGTGCCAGGAACAGTGCTAAGACCCGCAAAGTCCGAAGTGCGGGAAAGGGTGTGAGGTTTCGAAGCACGCAACACAAAATTTCAGGTGACTGTGAGAAATCTACATTTCCCACTCAAAAAAAGAAACCTGTTTGGGATCTTCTCATTTAATCCCCAAAGAAAACCCGCCAAGGCTCACTTGCGGTGCATTTGCGTCGGAGCAGATTGATGTGCTCTCCTCCTACCACCTTCCCTGCCTCTACTGTCGCCTGCACCTGCGACCGTGGTCACCTTCGAGGGCCGGCCGGTGCGGGCGACGCCGGACTCCTTGCGCCTCGCCCCGTGGCCACCTCCCCGCCTGCGCGCCCTGCTCCAGCTCCAGGCGCGGGCCCGCCGTCCCTCCTCCTCAACCCGCGGAGCCATAGGGGCCGGGGGCGCGGGCTTGGCTCAGCTCCCCTGTCCCAGGGAGCCGGGAGGGGACACCGCGTCCAGGCGGCCCCCGCAACACCCCCAGTGGCGCGGCGCGGGCCGGGAGCCTGGGCGCCCGGTACGGGGAAACTGAGGCCGCCTCCGCTGCGCGCGGTGCGCTGCCCACGGCGCTGCTCGCGGCCCGGGGAGACGGTCTGTGAGGCCGAGCGGGTGCCCAGAGGCCCAGTGCTCCGCCACCGTCTCCCTGGTCTCGCCTCGGGGCCGCCCCCCTTCCCCCGAAGATGCTGGGCGTCCTCGAGACGGCTCCCGGGCGCGCTGGAAAGTCGGGCGCAGAAGCAGGGCGGCTGGGGGAGGACAGAACTGCCCCAGATCTGGAGGAGACGCCTGTCAGCGCGGGCAGTGCGAGCCCTTTCCCGTGGTTATTTTTATTCCGGGGCCTTTCTTCCTCGTCCTCGTCCTCCCTCTCTATTTTTTCCCCTTCTGTTCAGCTATTTGTGTTTTCTGATCGGGTAAGTGATTTGCGGCAGGAAATTAGATATCTTTATTCCAGAGGCACTGTGGGTTTAATGGTATCTATTCCGGAGCCGGCTCTGTCTTAGTCGCGGGCTTTTTTCTACTTGCAGGTTATTTTGTGATGAAGGGAACATAGCGCGGTTCAGCCTCAGCATCTTCCCTCCTCCCTTCCACACAATGCAACTCTTAATTAAACACGGGGACACCCACGCCTCCCTTCCCACAGGACCCTTTCCATCTGCTCCCCCCTCCTCTGAAATACCAGCCTTTTATGAGCAGGGAAAGCCTCATATTGAACTTCCCAATTAGCGAGACACATCGCAAAATAGATTCTAAAGAGCGATCACTCCTATTTTTGGACTCTTCCTTTCTAGGCCTTACCTAGTAAATGTTTTGGTGGCCTTAGTATGACTTTAAAATCCAGCAGGACTGAGAACATAAGACCGCAGAGCCTTCAGGTCTTGAGAAGCACGACTTGTGTTTTTCTGATAGAAGACTTAGGGTTAACACACTACAAAAGAAAGAACAAGTTATGGATCGATTTAAACTGGGAATTTTTCGTCTTTGTAAAGGCTTCCTCAGTAACTTTTCACCAGAGGTTCCAAGGAGCTTTACGAGAACTCATCGTTTCCAGGTTGAACTAGTCCAAGGGGTTTGGACAAGAGCCCTGCATCTCTCTTTCCTCCATTTCTGGCCTGACCAAGAGGGAGTAGGTGATTTGTGAGTAGTACAGGGTGGTCGCATCTGGGGTTCCAGGATTTCCTGATACAAACGCTGCAGGGGGGAGGTGGATCAGGGCGGTGGCCACATTCCCAGAGGGTCAGAAAGTAGGGGGCCATCAAGTCAGTGGTAGAGAAATCACAGAGACAGAAGGCGGGGGATCACCAAGTCAAAAAAATGGAGAATCCTAGAATCACAAGGTGGGATATTCTAGAGTCTGAAGGTAGGAGGGGATCCTAGAGCCAGAACGTGGGGGTGCCACAGAGAAAGATTTCAAAGAAAAGACATATCAGAGCAGCTACCTTCAGGTGACCCCTCACTAGGGACTGAGGAATCTGAGGGCGCAGGCGGCCAGGCCTCCATGAACACCCCAGAGACAGCGGATTCAGGTTTCTGGCTGGTGTTGCAGCCTCTGCACGCTTGCCTTCGCCCCACCCCCAATTATCCGACTTCTCGGGCCAGTGTTTCCTGAGGTTCGCCAGCAAGAATCCACCCAGCAATTATCTCCCCTCGCGCGCGCATGGGGGACATTAACCACGAACGCGCTGGAGAAGAAAGGTACAGATGGGGCTTTTATTGCACACTTGGAAATGTTTCCAAGGCTTTTGTTTTCTTCCCCCATTCATTCCTGCCGGATCACTCAGATCTGCCAACTTCAGGCCCCGGAGGCTGCGCCGGGAGGCCCGGCCCATCTCGAACGCCCGCTAGGGGGCGCGCTCCGGCCGTGGCGCGGAGCCCAGCCCGCAAAGGGGGCCCCGCGGGGAGCACGCGGGCAGCCGGGTTTGGAGGGGCCTGCAGCCGGGGCGCGGACGTGGGGCCCTGGCCGCTCCTTATCCGAGCTCCAGCCCGTGCCCCCACCACACCCGGGGGCGCCGGTAGCAGCCGCTACCGAGCAGCGGCTGCACGGGGGACGCCTTGACCCGGGACGCACCCGGAGTCCCGCGTCCGGGGTTGGAGAGGAGGAACCAGGGGGTGGTGATTACGGGGCGCCCAGAAGTTTCCCTCTCAGGCCTGGAAACCTGGGGGATGGATGCGGGAGGAGGTGAGGGGCTCCCGCCTGGGCACTCAGGATGAGAGCCCAATCACTTGCCTCCTGCCCGTGGAGGGGACCCTCCTCCCCTTCCAAGGGCAGACGTAAGGTTGCGACCATCTCGCCTGGCTTTGTGCTTGGAGCAAGGCTTGAAAAAGCTTCGGTTGACCGCCTGGATGGATGATGGGGGCAGGGGGCCTGTTTTCTCTCTGGTTCTTGCTACTCCCGCCCTTCCCTGGCTGCTGAGGGGTAACGGAAAGTGGCCAAGTTTGCAAATAAGGGGAGTTGTCCTGACACAGTCATCACATCCACACGTCCATACCTTGAGGGCTCGGCCGGCCGCGGTCCTCGGGACGCTTCCAAAAGCGCCGCTTCCCCACAAACCTCTCCCAGCCGAGCCCTGATGGTGAAACCCACGGCTCAGGTGGACGATACGGCGGAGAGCGAAGGATTAGCAAACGCCAAGGAGTCTGCCCTGGAAACCCAAGTTATCAGTCCCTTCGGACCTTTCCACGGGCTGCTCCTTTGAAAACCAATCAACAAACAAACACTGTCCACAGACAGATCCCTGCAGCCGTGGGGAGAACTGAGGCAGGGGCAGCGAGTGGAGGGCAAGGGCGGGGCGGGGGGCGCGCAGAGAAGGCGAGGGCAAGTCCTAGGCAAGCGGATTATGTCACATTTCCTCCTATTACCAGACTTCCAGGAGGACAGACCCCGATTTGTGCATCAGATGCATACCCTGAAGTGGCTGACTCTGAAAGCAGAGGACTGGTTGGAGTTAAGGCGGAGTGGGGGGAGGCAAATATTTCTGTTTGTGCCCTCCGGCTCTTCCCAGCACCGGCTGTCAATCCCGACGCTTGTTATCCTCACAAGGCTTCGGTTTGTTTGCCTGGTCTCAGCAAGGTTTTCTTCCACAAGTAGAACTATAATTGCTATAATTCTACTGTATCATTTGGATCATTGCAGTATTGTTGTTTTCTCTCCCTCTTTCTCTCCTCCTAACACTGCAATAACGCGCTCCAGTGTTAAATTAGCAGGTTGCGGAAGACCATAAATGAATGAAAGTTTGTTAAAAAAAAATTAAATAAATAAAACAGCAAAATGACTTGGCAAAGGGGATATCCATCACAGAGAATCCTCGCGTGTAATCAGGACTTATTGTCTTCCCTCCCAATGGCTTCCAAATTGGTCGCCAGACTCCAATGAAGTTTATTTCTATTGTTTAAATATATGTTTTGAAGAGGGTGAGCATAATTTAAGGGGACCTGAGCTGTCCGGTGCGGCTGGAAGCCCATTACAGCTTTATTTATCTATGTGTATATTACACAATAAATTAAAACATCTCAAATGAAAATTGTGCAAGGTTAACTCTCCTCCAAACATTTTCTCCCCCCGGATAATAACATCTAACCACCACCCCCTTATCCCGCATTTCTGGCAAATATAATTTTGCAGCTACAATGTAGAATTAGCCCTCACCACAGAGAAGAAAGGAGTTCCTTCCATTCACCTCTCTAGGTAATTATTATTTCCAGTCCTGGGGACCAGTCTCATTTTTCACTATAAAGAACAGTTTTAAACACTTCTTATCCTCACTTCCGGCCATAATTGTCATTTTTATTTAGTGATTGATTTTAAAAGCGGTTGAACTGCAACCATTTTCTCCCAGGCAGCCCAGGAAAGGAAGAAAACCAACAGTTACAGACCCCAACGATTAGAGGAGCCAGGAGTTGTGGATGACAAAGTACAATCATGAATAACATAATTACTAAAATGAAATTACTTTTGATTAGTGGTAAAAGAAAGTACAGAAAGAGAAGGGTCATTTTGCTGACAGAGTAAATATTAAATTGGCTAAACTGAAAGTTCTTTCATACATAGTCCTATAGCTCAATTCTTAAAAGTCTACCTACTCAACAAATCAATTAAATTCTTCCTAGATGTTAGAGGCATCATTTTGTTTCAGAAAATAACGCACATACATCTTAAACCCATATTCTGATTAGACCCTATGGAGACACCAGCAGATTCTGTCTCCCCGTGGGTATGTTAGAAAAGTTTTCTTTTTTCAAAAAAATGTAATCCTTGCAGAATAGCAAGAGTCAATTGTAGATTTTGAAGTTGAGTATTGAATAGTGACAAAGATCACTTCACGGCTCCTGGGTGTAAAGGGAGCTGGGTCAGGCCCTTCTCCCCGAAGTGAATGGATGTGCCTTCCCAATAGCATCCTTACTTGGGAAGATTGATTAGAAAATACCAAAAATAAACAAAACCAAATAACAAAGCTAGTGTTTTCACACAGGTTTCCCAAAGAAACACATTATATTCCATTAATAGAATTAGATTTAATTCCAGGGGTCATTAAGTCAGAATCAGAAATTCTATGTTAACCTCCCCTTTTACAGTGGATGATTAAAATTAGAATACACCCCAGCAGAAAGTCCGACTTCTTTTTTAAAAAAGAACAGCTGCAGAAGCGGGAGGAGGGGGACGGAAGCAAAGAAATCTTCCACCGAGAGAGCTGAAACCCCGTTAGGCTCTCAGAAAGGATTTGTGCGTTTGTGTCTCTCTCTGTTTAACACGATCTTTTTTGGACTCATTTTCAGCCCACTCCCTGCGTGTGCGGAGCTGACTCTGCAGTCACTCGACAGCCGGGTCTTGTGGATTTCCGACGCGGGGCCCGCCAGGGAGGAAAAAGTGCCTCTGTCCCTCCCAGCGACCAGCCGCAGAGACGCCCGCGAGGGTCCGCGGCTGGAGGCTCGGAGGAGACCGACGGGGCTTTATGCCTCTCGGCTGTTGAGCCCCGCGCACCGGGAGTGGGCTCTCCCAGCCCGGGCAGGGAAGAGGGATGGGAATCAGCGCGCAGAATGTTAGTCTAAAGCCGCACCGGACGATATAAAAACACCGAACTGTTGGTGAGGATGGAAAAGGAAGAATGCAGGAAAGGCAAGAGAAGATTCCAGGTGCCTTGGAACAGCAGAGAGGGCTTAAAAGAAAATCAAATGTCAGAGTAGCTCGGGTTCCCCTCCGCCCCCCACCCCATCATCCAAGTGTAGGAAAAACTGGTGAGAATCAAACTAAATACCAGAGAGAGACAGAAAGACAGACACAGGGACAGAGAGAGACATCCTTTTCTTCTTGCCTTTAATAGTAGTAGTAATATCAGCATTAATATCAACATTATTAATGTGCCTGTTCCCAACCCTTCATCCCCCTCAAGTTGTCTCTTGGATGCTCCTGCCAAGCCAGCCCGATCTGTCTGCCACCCACCCACTAGCATCAGAGAGTTATGCAGATGTTTATGGGTGAAAAAAATCCCAGTTATGCACCCTTGTATTTTTAAATACTGACTGTAAGTGATTCAAGTATAATCCTTTGTAAAACGCTTTTCTCTTTGACACATTGAAGGGGTTGAGAGAGGAAAACCTGGCGTGGATTCCCCCTCCCCGGCCCCTCTCCCATCCACCACCCTCGCCCCCCACCCTGCCGGCGTCGGAGCCCCTGGCTGTAACCCTTGGGCCCTGCATCCAAGCAAGGAGGGCGTCGGTGCTAGGCCCTCGCCCGGGCTCGGCCCAACTTCAGTCCGAGTTGGGTCTCAGTTTCTCAGCGCTGGACGCGAAGGAAGCTGTTTGGGAAGAAAGGCGCTCTCCCTCGGGCTCACTTTTTCATCTCTGCTAATGGGAGCCAGGCCACGAGAATTCGGAATTTTAGGCGCTTAGATTGGGATGAAGCCGAACCTGGGTCCGTCCCACCCTGGAGTGCTCGGGGACCCCGCAGGTTCGGCTCCCTGAGCGCGCGATTTGAGTGTCCGGCCTCAGGGTGACGACCTAACGAACAGAGGCGAACTTGCGGGGAGAAGACAGCGGCGAGTCCAGGGAGTCCCAGACCTGTCCCCAGCCGCTCCTCCTCGCAGCTGACACTCGCCTGTCCCTGTGCGCCGGCTAGATGCTCTAGGGAAGGCCGCGCGCCTTGGGCAGAGCTTGGTCTATAGCGGACTTTTTCCCGAGTTCAGCCGGAGATGAGCGAGGTTGGGGGTCGCTACTGACAAGAGAGCGACCGCCGGGCTCAGGGTGAAGACTAACAGCCCGAGGCTTGGGGCCACGAGAGAAAACGGAACGCCCAAACGGTGGGTGTTTGCTTGCAGCCCTCGCCTCGGCACCTCGGAGGCCCGTCCGGCCTAAAGAGGACGGCGACTGAGCACCACTGAGGTCAAGGTGCTGCCCTGGGAGCGCAACACTGGTTCGCGTCGCTCGGAGCGCGAGCCTCAAGGCCTCGCCTCCAGGGAGGGAAGTCCTGCGGTTGGTGGAAGGGACGCACGGCGCCCAAGTGGCACCCACAGGCCTGACATCCGAATAAGCGAGAGCTTCGGGCCCGGCCTCATGGGTTAAAGGAAGAGCTGCAGGAAGAGGGTGGAGAACTTAGAAAGTTGTTATTTAAAAACAAAAAAGAAAAAGAATATTGACTCGGGGGAGTGTCCCCTGCCCCCCGCCCCGGCCTTTCCGGAATCCAGTCCGGGCTTTGCGCTGAGCCCGCAGCCCGGCGCAGCCCGGCCTCTGGCGCGAGCCAATCAGAGAGCGCCTCTCAGCACGTGGAGGAGAGGGACTCCGCGCCGCGCGCCCGCCGCTCACTACACTTGTTACTGCCCGTCCTGAGCGCGGAGAGGGCAAGCTCCGGCCGCAGGCAGGGCGGGAGCCGGCAGCCAGCGGCCGAGGGAGGCAGAGAGGCGCAGAGATCGCAGTACGATCCATTCAAACCAGCCATCTAACCCCAACCCCCAAAACACACCCATCCATCCCACCGGCCAGGAGAGGCAGCCAGCGGCCCGTTCTCTGCGTCCAGGGAAAAAGCCCCAGCCATGAGCAATCAGTACCAGGAGGAGGGCTGCTCCGAGAGGCCCGAGTGCAAAAGTAAATCTCCAACTTTGCTCTCCTCCTACTGCATCGACAGCATCCTGGGCCGGAGGAGCCCGTGCAAAATGCGGCTGCTGGGAGCCGCTCAGAGCTTGCCCGCCCCGCTGGCCAGCCGCGCCGACCAGGAAAAGGCCGTGCAAGGTAAGGCTGCGCCCGCCAGGCATCTGCAAAGGGCGCTGGGCACTGGTTTTGATGTTTCATGTTTAGGGGCCAGGGGCCTGGGGTTGTCAAGCTGGACACGGAGAAAAGAGAGGGACCAACTCTGAGGCCTGGTGCCTCCAAGAGCGGTAAACATCTCGCCAGGGGCTGTCTCTCCCTCCCTCTCTGCTTCCAGAAAAAGCAGAGGCCAGGCTTCGCTTAGGGACTCTTAGGTTCTCGGTGTTGGTCTTTAGGTCGTTTAAATGCCCCCTTTGGTGGCCTTGAGGGTGCTCTGAAGAGCTGCGACAGGTCAGAAACAGCGGGTGCCAGAAGGACCCATGTAACAACTTGGTGAAGACAAGACCCCCAAAGCTATGAATGGGGTCTTCAGGCAGAGTGAGCCTTGGCCTTTTCTCTTTGGAAGATTTCTTTATAAGTGGTGTTTTGCCTTTTTCTTCTTTTTTTAAATTGTAGATTACCTGTGACGTTTTAAACCCAAGCTTTGCAGAAAACATCTCCCTGGGATACCCCAAATGCTCCTTAATGTATTTGAAATGTATGAAATGTGCGGCTTCTGGGTGCTATTTTTTCTCTGCTATGTTATTTTTTAAAATAGAGTTGAGATGTTTAAAAGGTTTCATTTTTTTCTAAAATTAACAATTCCAGAACAACTGTCGTTTTGCCCCGAACCTGTTACGCTCAAGTTTCGCCTTGAGCCAGCTGCAGAGGAGTCTCAGGGAAAGAATTGTTGATTTCCTTTAAAATGCGAAAACCGGCGGTCCAGCCGCAGCGCCACTTGGAAGACAGGAGCGGACGGCGGAGAAGGGGCCATTTAAAATAAAACTGACTTTTTCCTTTTCTTTTTTTAGCCTGCAGTGGCACCTGTGCCAGGCGCTTCCTTGAAGGGAAGGAGCGGCCTGTGCCTGTTGCACCCCCTTCCGCCCCTACCCAAGCTTTTCGGAGGCCACTTTCTCCAGGACGATTTTTCTTTGCCTTTCTGTGCAAGGAGCTCCCGCCCCTGTGCCGCTGTGGGCTGTTGGGGTGCAGCCCGCGCTCAGGGCCACAAGGCCTCTTCCCTCCCCCCCGTAGGGGTCGCCCGAGGGGCAGCGCCCCTCTGGCCAGCCCTGGCCCCCGTGGCAGAGCAGCGGGCAGAGGTCGTGCGCAAAGTTTTCAGGGTGGTGGTGATTTTTTTTTTTTTTTTAGGTTGTTGGCTGTTTTCAGATTCTCTCCGGCCCCAAAACGGGAAGGGGGTAAAAGTGATAGGGCAAAGGGAAAGAAAAAGAAAGGAATATAGGAAGGGAGGGAGAAGGAGAGAGAGGGGGGAAAGCGCCCGAAAAGGGAAAGGAAGGCAAGGGGAGAGGAGAAAGATAAGGAAAGACAGGGAGCGACAGGGAGGGAAAGAAAGAGAAAAAGAGAAGGAAAGAAAACATGACAGGGAGGGAGAGAGAGAAGGAGGTGAAGGAAGGAAATAAGAGCGGGAGTGGGAGAGAGAACGGACAGAAGGGAGGCACGAAGGAGGAGAGAAGGAAAAAGAGAAGGGACCAAGAGATAGGGAAAGAGAGAAAAATGTAAAGAAAAAGAAAGAGCAAGGAAAGTGGGGAGGGGCACGCCGGGCTGCCGGCCTGGCGGCGCGGGCCGCGCGCTGACCGCCCTCCCTTGCCCGCAGGCTCCCCCAAGGGCAGCAGCGCCCCGTTCGAGGCCGAGCTGCACCTGCCGCCCAAGCTGCGGCGCCTGTACGGCCCGGGCGGGGGCCGCCTCCTCCAGGGCGCCGCGGCGGCGGCCGCGGCCGCGGCGGCAGCGGCGGCGGCGGCGGCCACGGCCACTGCGGGTCCGCGGGGGGAGGCCCCACCGCCGCCGCCGCCGCCGCCCGCGCGGCCCGGGGAGCGGCCGGACGGCACGGGGGCCGCTGTGGCCGCCGCGGCCGCCGCGGCCTGGGACACGCTCAAGATCAGCCAGGCGCCGCAGGTGAGCATCAGCCGCAGCAAGTCGTACCGCGAGAACGGGTCGCCCTTCGTGCCGCCGCCGCCCGCGCTGGACGAGCTGGGCGGCCCGGGGGGCGCGGCGCACCCGGACGAGCGCCTCGGTGCGGCCGGCGGCCCCGGGGGCGCCCCGGCGGCGGCCGGTGGCCCGGGCGCCGAGGACGACGAGGAGGAGCTGCTGGAGGACGAAGAGGACGAGGACGAGGAAGAGGAGCTGCTGGAGGACGACGAGGAGGAGCTGCTGGAGGACGACGGCCGCGCGCTGCTCAAGGAGCCCCGGCGCTGTGCCGTGGCCGCCACCGGCGCGGTGGCCGCCGCCGCCTCAGCCGCCGTGGCCACCGAGGGCGGGGAGCTGTCGCCCAAGGAGGAGCTGCTGCTGCACCCAGAGGACGCTGAGGGCAAGGACGGCGAGGACAGCGTGTGCCTGTCTGCGGGCAGCGACTCGGAGGAGGGGCTGCTGAAGCGCAAGCAGCGGCGCTACCGCACCACATTCACCAGCTACCAGCTGGAGGAACTGGAGCGGGCTTTCCAGAAGACGCACTACCCAGACGTCTTCACCAGGTACGCGCGGGGCGCTGGCGGCTGGAGGGCGCGAGCGGGCCCTAGAAGGAAGGCTGGCGGGCGGGCGGGCAGGGGCCCCGGGCTCAGAGCCGCGACATCGCCCCTGGACTCTCCGTAGACTCGCCCCTCCGACCCACCCACCCCTGCTCGCCAAAAACGACCCACTCCCCTGCTCCGGGCTTTAAGTTTACACTAGGACGATTTCTCTCCTTCCCAGGGTCTCTCCAGTTGAATTTTTCCTAATTCCAAGTTTTAGTTAGAGGAACAGAAACGGCCTCTCCAAAGGGCTCCCGGACGCGCCACCTTGGAGCCGCGCGCCCCGCCACGGACACGCAGGGCCCGGGCGCGCGGTCGGGCAGGCCCGGGCGAGGCGCAGCAGGCGCCGATGGCCCTCGCGGCCAAGGCGGAGCAGCGGCTATTTTTGGCCGCTGTGTGGTGCGCTCGCCTCCCCCGCCCGATGCCTCTGAAGCCTGGTGGGTATCAGTTACGCTGCTCGCAGTGAAGCTGGAGCCTGTGCCTGCGGAGAAGGCCTTTACAAAGATCCAAGTTCTGTGGTTGGAGGACTCCTGAAATAACCGGAGGAAGTCAGAACAGGGCAGGGTTTGGGATCTGTACCCCTGCGGGGCACCAGCCAGGATCTTCCCCTCTCATCGATAGACCCTCTCCCCTGCCACACTAACCCCCGCGACCGTTTCCTGTACACGGGTTACAGGGGTGGGCAATGACTGCCGGGAGCCTGGCAGGCAGGAGACGAAAGGGCTGGGGGAATTTTTCTCTTTGGACAGGTGTCCAACGCGGGTGTTCTGCCTGGTTACGCTCCACTTCCCGCTCGCTTGAGTTTTGGGGAGAAAGATGCGCCTGTGAGATGACTGGGCCCCTAGGCCCCGGCTTATTCCTTGGACCTTGGACTCCTGGCCAGGCTGGGGCCTTTCTCTCCCGCCCTAAGGCCGAGGTCTCAGCCCCGGCGGGGAGCCAGGGTTGGGACAAACTTGCCCCCGTGGGGAGGGAGAAAGGAATAGGTGTCTGCCTGCCGAGGCGCTTGTCAAGCTCGGCAGCTCCTTTGCACGAGACGTGTGCAGCTTTTCAATGTGCATTTTAGAAGCGGAAAGCTGCCCGCCCCTTTGAACCGGAGCAGAAATCGCCGCGTAGGGCTCCGGAGGCCCGAGCCAGCTCTACAGTGTAGTTGGTCTGGCAAATCATTGCCAAATTCTCTCCTACCCCGAAACAGGCAAGAGTGGATTTGATGCGGGTCGGAGGCAGTCAACTTGATCATCCCTTGAGCTAAACTTGGTCCTCCCCTGTGTCACCCACTCGCTTCGTTATCTTTAAAAAAAGAAAACAAATTTAAAATCAGTGTGTGCTATCAAATAGCTAACTGGCCGACCCGCTTTTTGGATTTATCCCACGTGTATTTCAAAAGGAGAAAATGAGGTGGTGTCAGCTGGCATCCAGGTCTGCCCTTTTTGAGCTTCTCCCGGGGGAACCGTAGTTCCGCACGCCCCCCTCTTTCGGACCCAGGGGTCAGTGAGAGCCCCTGGGCACCGCCGCGAATCAGCCAGGAGTGAGGTTTTAGATGTGCTGGTGCTTCCTGTAGCGGGGACAACGGAAAGCGCTTAGGGAACTGGTTTTCTCCTGGTCCTGAAGTTTCCGGCGTGGACTAGGGGGCCTGCCAGCAGTGCAGACCGGGGTCCCAGGCTGGGGCAGCCCCGTTCTTTCATACGAGCGAGTGGAGAGCCAATTATTCTCGGCGCGCTCATATTTTCAGTAAACAGGTCGTAAGCCGTTTTACAGCATCTTAATGGTTTCCTATTTGCCTTAATTGTCGCAGTAATAACAGCAATGACGGGGTAGGGTTTCAGTTCAATTGACTTCCCCTGAGATGGGCAGGGTTTGTAGTGGGCACTGGAGTCAGGAGGTACGCAGAATTTTGTTTAATCGAAAAATTACCCCACTGAACTCTTAACAAGCTTAACATATCTCCAGAGAGTAATGGGGAGTATGACCTAAGGGGGTGAGGGAGGGAGGAAGGCGGGGGAGAGAGAGATGGAGGGAAAGGCAGAGAGCTGGAAGGAGAGAGAGAAAAGGGGGGAGAGAAAAAATTTTAAAGAAGGCAGAAAGAAACTAAGAGGGCAAAAAACAATTTTTTAGTTGAGTGCTGAGTTCTCCCATTAAATATTAGGACAAAACAGGGTGTAATCACTGTGTGTGTTTCTCGTCTAACTCTAGCTTAAGAGAGAGAACCCGAGTGGCCAGTTTTATAGACTTAGAGACTCAAGAAGTCACCCGTGTCACTCTTGAATGTAATGGTACAATACAATGTATACTATCTTATATCTGGCAATGTGTTGTGTTTTCATGTTTTCGCTCACTTAGTAGGCACTTCCCTGGGGAAGGGATGGTGATGCCCATGTGTTCGGGAGTGACGGCGGGCAGCCAGGGGAGCCCCTCAGAGCAGGCCTGCCAGCGAGGGGAAGGGGCCTGAGAGGGGCTTGCTGGAGCCGGCGGTGACCTGCTGTCTGTGTGTTGCTTTCTTATAGGGAGGAACTGGCCATGAGGCTGGACTTGACTGAGGCCCGAGTCCAGGTGAGCTGCAGTGCACAGAGGGAGGAAGGGAGGGGAGGGCTAGGGGGCAGAGTGGGAGAGAGATGGGTTGATGGCTTGGGCGGGGGTCAAGACCCCTTCATAAAATGAAGAGAAGCAGAATCAGAAAAATCACCCCACTCACTCACTCACAAAAAGATATTTAAAAATGAAGACCTGGGAGGTTGGAGGGGAAGGTGTCTGCATTTGGGAGCCTTGAGGAAGGTGTCCAGGATCAGAAGAGGGGTCTTGGGGTGCCCGAGCCTGCCGCTCAGGAGCCCCCGGCCCACAGCCCCTGTAGGAGACAAGCCTCGGGCTGACTGCTCGTGATTGCAGTAATGGGATGGAGCATGGATTTGGTTGTTAGACAAATCCGCTCAGCTCCAAGCAGGTATTTGGCTGCGATTAAGTCTCCAATCGGGCTTCATAAAAGCCCACTTAGTGCTAGAACAAACAGGGCCATTTGAAGGCAAAATGCTGTTTGATTTCCCCTCCGCCCGCACAAGGAGCTGGCTAATGCTATTTGATTTCCCATTTTTTATAGCAATGAGCCCACATTGATCTAATAGGGAGCGAGTGCAATGCTATTAAAGGTGTTTGCAGCCCCATACCAGAGTGCATTTCCGAACCCAGGCCTCATAACCAAAGAGACGATCAACACCGGGCCGCCCCATGGCCAACAGAAAACAGATGTCCCTGGGTTAGGAGCTGAGTGAATCACTTTACAGTCAAAATCAAGCGCTGATAAAGCACAATAAATTCCATATGGCTCATTTAATACACAACAGCTTCTTGCATTAGAGGGCTAATGATGAGGCCTGTCCCCTCCTTTCTGTTGACACATTTCTCCATTGTCAAACAGAGATGTGACAGCAACTCCGTATTTTCAGCTCAGGGGAACGAGTCGTGGGAAAGTTAAATAACTTTTAAAAAGAAAGAGAGCGCCCCCTCCCCTTCTCCTCTCTCCCTATTCACTGGAGAAGATGTAATTAAGTGAATATGAATTATTAGAGTCCTTTCGTTTACCTTTGGGGGGCCTCAGAGGTATTAATTCAATAATGAGGAATTGCGGGGGACATCTTGATAATTGCAGTTGAGCCGGGAGAGCCGATCCGTCTGTGAAAGGTTTCCACGTTCTTGGAGGGCATCCTGCTTCCACTGCCCCCTCCACTCTTTACTCCTTTCAGTGCCACCAAGGAGTGGTGGATATTCTCGTCTAGACAGATTTGGACACACAAAAGCTGCCCACCCAGCCTGGTCCCATCCAGTCTTACTTTTTCAAGCCTCTGAGTTTCCGCACTGGAGTGTTTCTGCAGTTCACAAATAGATTATCTGATGGCTGTGGGACGTTATGGATGGACCCCTTTTCAGCAGAATTTTAAGTAATCAACCAATTTGGGTTCTCTATTTTTCTTGCCTTGGGCGGCTGTGTAGAAGTCACACCAAGCTTAGATACTAGTGCTAGTAACGACAGCCCCCAGTGTGTATATTTGAAAGACATGGATGTCTTTAAAAATTTTTTAAACCTATTCCACTGGGATCGTTTACATTATATTTTAATATAACTCTGTATAGCCCTGGAGTTCATTCTTAATTTTTAGACGTGTGTGCAGGCATAAACCCAGTCCTAAAAATATTAATGCCTTCAGGGGAGAGGGAGCATATCTTAGCTGTGGGCGTGATGAGCAGGTCACATAAAAATAATTCCATGCTCCTGGGAGCTATTTTTAGACTCAGGTAGCTGCCACATTTCAGGCACAGGTCTCCACTAAAACTGCTTTCTATTAACAATTAGGAAGATCCCCTGTGCTGAAACCTTCCCCAAGCCTGGAACTATATTATTTAAATAACCCACTGAAACCACATCCCCCAGAGAAATAAAGGACTTGCTAGCTCTGGAGATGGGGAAAGTCGCAAGGATCCTGCACCCTGATTTCTGTGTGTCCAGGTACAGCTGCATACCTGGTGGCGCAGTCAGTGCCTTCCTGGGAAGAAGGGGGCCCTCACAGGGCCCCTGCAGGTGGCGGGCTGTGTACCCGGTATTTCACTTCATGGAGAGCTGACCCTCTAAAATGTATGCTTGTTCACTAACTACCGTGGGCATTTCTCCCTTCCCTCCTAGCTCTCCCCAAACCCCAGAAGCCAGCCTAGTGCTTGTAGGTGTTCCAGAAGTACTTCTGGAAAGAATAAATGAACCACCTCCTGGATTCCCTTTTCAATCCAGAGCAGGGATGTGGCTAGTTCTGGCAGAAACCTGAACTGGGCGAAAACAGCTGACACGCAACAAAAGGCTGATCTGGACTCCTCTCTCGTGGCTGCCCTCCTGAGAGTCACCAGTGAATGGGAGCTTGCACGTGCCTGACTTTACTCATTCCACATAACAGCCTGATGAGTAAAGTTTTATCATCCCATTTTACAGATTAGAAAACTGAGGTTGACAGAGGTTTAAGTAACCTGCCTAAAGATGCACAGCAAGCACAGGGCAGTGCAGACAGTTAAACCTTGGTTTCCCCATCTGGGAACACAGCCACCTCTCCCCTTAAAGTTGGAAAGGAACCAGGCTGGTTGGATGCTCCCTGAAAGGGTCTGCTTGGGGCGTCCTTGGACAACTGAGGCGGCGAGGGCCGGGTGGGAGCGGGCCACAGGGCCAAGGAGCGGGGCGCGGTGTGGGGGGGAGCCGAGCTCCTGCTGGGCCGGGAGTCGCGCTGACCCGGGCTGTCTCCGCCTTGCAGGTCTGGTTCCAGAACCGTCGGGCCAAGTGGCGCAAGCGGGAGAAGGCGGGCGCGCAGAGCCATCCTCCGGGGCTGCCCTTCCCCGGGCCACTCTCGGCCACCCACCCGCTCAGCCCCTACCTGGACGCCAGCCCCTTCCCCCCGCACCACCCCGCGCTTGACTCGGCCTGGACGGCCGCTGCTGCCGCCGCCGCCGCCGCCTTCCCGAGCCTACCTCCGCCCCCAGGCTCGGCCAGCCTGCCGCCCAGCGGGGCGCCGCTGGGCCTGAGCACTTTCCTCGGAGCCGCCGTGTTCCGGCACCCGGCCTTCATCAGCCCTGCGTTCGGCAGGTAACATGCGGCCTCGGGGAGTCTGTCTGTCTGTCTCTCGCTCATGCACACACAGGCTGAGGTCAGGGAGGAGGCCGGAGGCAGGCAGGGCTACACGCATTTTTTTGGCCTAAGCTCAGAGATTTAGCCAAAGAAAATAGTCTCTAATTCTGCCTCAAACAATGTGGATCTTGAAGGGAATGACTTGGGACTGAACGGCAAAGGGTAGGGCAGTGGCAGTAACAACAACCATGACGATTGTGAGTGTTCAATGCAAGCTGTTAAAGTACCATTTGAAGGGGCAGCAAGACCCAGGCCTTAGGTGGTATGAGTGTAAACGTTTACAGGTGCAGGCTACAGAGCCCGGATGACTTTCCCAGTCTTGCAAAAAGCCTGCCTCATGCCCCAAAGTCTGCAGTCAGAGGAACACAGCCCTGGTCCCCACAGAAGCCCTGGAGCCACAGGCCCTCTGGGTGCAAAGAATTGTTTCTTCTCCCCCAGACCCTGTCTTCCTTGTCACTCAAGTGACCCGCTGCCAACCATACCCCCGTATGTGCAACCCCTGACCCCCTTAGCGGCACAAGACAACGAAATAAAAGAAACAGTTCATCGTATATTATAACTCCCTTTCTTTAAGTGAACAGCGAGTGATGAAATAGAAAGTCTGTATAATCACAGAGACAAAGAAACAAAGGCGGGATGTATTAAGTTGGAAAGTGCAGTGAAAATAAAACTGAATGCAGCTTCAATGATCTCTCTTTGGGAGAACAAAGAAATAATAGATTCATCCAACTGCGCAGCCACTTAAAAGTCATCTTGGAGAAAATTTTCAAAAAAAGACTCGAAGTAAAATTAGTTTCTTGTAACAAACCAATAAAATAACCAGAGAGTGCATTGAAGTGCAGTTAGTGACTCAGTTTACCTAGTTCACCAGGGCCTGTTATGCCCCCTCCAGGCCACACATTTCTTTCTGGAAAAAAATTTTAAAGTCCTGTGTCTGTCGCCCCCCCCCCCCCCCACCCCTTTCCCTTCTGACAACGAGTGACTTGTAAAAGCCGGCAAACCACAGCTGGAGTCCGGGCTACGAGATTCCGAGAGGCTGGAAGGGCGCTGCGTCGGGGGGGGCAGGAGGGGTGGAGAGGCGGGCTGGGAGAAGCAGCTCTCGGCGAGTCTGGGTGGGCTCCTTTCTAATCGTGGAAACCCCGAGTTGGCCCTGTGGGGGCCCAGAGCCAAAGCCCTGGGGGGAGCGGGGGGGGTAGGGGTGGCCGTGGTGGTGGCCAGGGGCTGCTCGGGTCTCAGCTGCAGGGCCGCAGGGCAGTGCGGAGCAGGTGGAGGCGCCGCGCGGAGCAATCCCGGCGCCGACCGGAGGCGGTGGCGCGGCCCGGGGTCCCAGGCTTGGGGGTCGCGGGTTCGGGGGCTCTCTGGGGCGAGAGGCTGCAGGGGCGCCGGGGAAAGGGGGGCGCTGCGCGGGGCCGCGGGGCCGCTGTCGAGCGGAAATCAACAGGCGGGCGCCCCCCGCCCCCGCGGTCACTGGCCGGCCCGGGCCGCTCGGCCTGGCGCCGGAGGGCGGCTGGTTGGCTTCTCCGGGGCAAAGGAGATGCCCCGGGGGGAGGACAAAGGCGGCAGCATAGGTCGCGATCCGCTTGGCTCCCACCTTCGCCCTTCTTTCTTTTCCTCCCTCCCTCTCGCTCTTCTCCCTTTTCTCTCCGTCTCCCCTCCGCTCTCAGGCTAAAAGCACTGTAAGCAGTTGGAGCCCCCGGGCTGGGAACACGCCCCTTCTTAAGCGGAACCACGGAAGCCGCGCCCTTGGGTCTTGGAGCTTTGGGCCGAGGGGCCTACCTCCGGCCCTGCTCTGGCCCCTCCAGGCCTATCTGGCCCCTCGGGCTGCTTTGCTCCGTCGGTTCCCCGCTCTAGGAAAGCCCTCTCCGAGCGCCCCGGCCTCCCGCGCACGCGCCCCACCTGCCCCCCCGCCCGCGGCCCATCAGGGGCCCGCGCCTCCGCGCCCCTGCGGCTGCGCCCTCGGCTGCCCTGCCCCGGGACGGGCGCCGGGCCACGCCGCCCTCGGCCGTGACGCGCTGTTTGCTCTCCCCGCAGGCTCTTTTCCACCATGGCCCCCCTGACCAGCGCGTCGACTGCGGCCGCGCTCCTGCGACAGCCCACGCCGGCCGTGGAGGGCGCGGTGGCGTCGGGCGCGCTGGCCGACCCGGCCACGGCGGCCGCGGACAGACGCGCCTCCAGCATAGCGGCACTGAGGCTCAAGGCCAAGGAGCACGCGGCGCAGCTCACGCAGCTCAACATCCTGCCGGGCACCAGCACAGGCAAGGAGGTGTGCTAAAGGCTGCCCTCCCGCGCCCCGGGCGCCCCGAAAGGTCACCTCACTCAGCATCACTCAAGACCAAATGGAAACAGAGGACCAGCACACTCCCGAGACGGCATGGAGGGAGCGCGGCCGCCTTCGCAGCTGCCGGCCGCGGGCAAGGCGGCCTCGGCGCTCCCGGACGTGGCACCTCCTCAGCTGGCTGTCCCCCCGCCCCTGCCCCGTCCCTGCTCCTGCCCACCTCGTTCCAACTCGAACGTCCACTCTCTCCCGTTCTTACTTTACTGAGAATATCGGGGAGGTTTTCTCCGCAAGACGCCCGGGATTGAAGTTAAAAGAATTAAAAAGCCCTCTCTCTCCCCCTCCTGACACCCCACTTAGCTTTTCGGTTTCAATGGCATTTTGGCGCTCTAAGTTGATCTCCCCAGCGGGAGCCCCGGCGTGAAGCCAGGGCCAGGGCCGCGAATGCGAATCTGTAAGATAGCTAACAGTGCACTTAACGGAAAGGGGCGTCTTGTTCATGTTCTCTTCTTATCATACACCAACCAAGGTTTTTATATCAAACCAAAGGGAAATACTCTGCTAGAATATGGACTGTTGAAGTCACCAAACTGTGATTATTGATTCTGTACATACCATTGTTATTAAAAAGAAAAAGAACAGAGCTTTGTATATTTGAAATGTTATAACGCAATTGCACTCAGCGTGGTATGGTAAAAGTTTGTCCTCCTGTAGATTCTTACTGTGTTGTAGATACGGTAGGGTTCCTAGACAAATATTTATGTACTCGAGCCCTTTATTTAACTTATTAACTGTAGAGGCTTCCGAAACCTTCAAGATAAAGGCAATGGTACAGTACTTTTGTGTAATGTGTAATTGTTATCACTTTTCCTTGCTATCTAGTGGAGAAGTGTCACGCTCAAAATAAAAAAAAATATATGTTTAACAAAAGGAAGTGTGAATGCTCTATGCTGGCGCTGAGGGGACAGTAGAAGGGGGCCCCCCAGAGGCCAGGGGTGGGCTCCGGCGCCCCGGCACCTCCGGGCTTTATCTGCACGCACGTTTTCCTGGCAGAGGCCCCTGGTTTGAATCTGAGCCTCAGAGGGATCCTGGTCTTCTGCAAAGGTTAAGGACGCCGCCAAGACGCTTTCCACGCGCATCTCGGCTCCCCCGGGGCGTGTGGCAGCCGGAGCTGGGGGTCCTGGGCCACGGAGGTGGCGTGGGCTCGAGGGGCGTGGGTGTGGTAGGCGTTAACGGTGGAGACAGAAATTTGAAGCGAGCGGGAGTCTTGGCTCGGAAGGCGAAGGAAGCTGTTCGTGGAAAGTGCCACGTAGCAAGGAAGTGCAGTCCGAGATGACAGGTAATGGCGAGAGCGAGAAGCCGAGGCGCTGGCTTCCGAGGGGGCGGGCTCCACGGTACACTCGCGGGGAGGAGGGGTGTGTGTGAGTGTGAGAGAGAGAGAGAGAGAGGGAGAACACAGGAACAGTGACGGAAAGGCAGCGAGGGGTATCCAAGTGGCAGATCTTAACTCGACAAATGTCATTACATCACTTATCCAGGCATTGGGAAATGTATACATTTTAAAAAAGCTAAACAACTCAGGTTTTGTGAGGAGACCCAAATAGATTTGCGATCTGCAACCCCTCGGCGCCCCCCTCCCCGCGCCGGAACGGTAGCTCTCCCTCCCCCGGACCCGGCCTGCGCCCCTCCGGTGACCGCTCGGTGTAAGCCCGCCCGCGGGGGCCGGGTCTCGCCAACGCTCCCAGGGTGATGGGAAAGGAAAGAGAAGCTTAATTAGTTTCAATTTGCAGTAATTAGCGCGCCGGACCTTTGGGGAGAGGGGCAGACGTGGGGGGGCTGCCGCGGCGTGACTGCCGCTGCTCGCCGGGCTGGTGCCGGCCGCCCCGCCAGGCCGCGGGCCAGTCGGCGGCCGCGGGGGGCGTGGGCTCAGCTCCGGCCCTGCCGTCCCGCTGCGGGCGCCCGGCCGCGCCCTGGGGGAGGGGGCGGGTCCCCCGGCGGCTCGGGGCGCGAGCGCGCGGGCCGGCCTGGCCAGGTGCGGGGTCGGGCCGAGGTCAGCGCAGCGGGGGTGGGCGAGCGGCTCGGCAGCTGCCGCGCTCAAGGCCCGGGCGTCCTCGCTTCGCCCCCTCGGCCCAGAAGCGCGGGCCCCCGCCCGCCGGGAACCTTGGCGAGTGCGCTGACGCGCTCGCGGGTCGAGGCCGCTCCCCGGACCTCGGCCGTCAGGGGGTCAGGGCGCCCCTGCCCCGGGCCTGGACTCGCGAGGGCGGCGCTCGCCAGCAGGGGCCCCGCCTGGGGCCCGGGAGCAGGGCGCCAACCACCTTTCCCAGCCATTCCCGCCGCCCTCCTTTCTCGGGTGTAGCAGGCCTGGCGGGAACTTTCGAGGACATACCCCGAGATCCGAGCGTCTCAAACCTCCAGACTCCACAGGGTCTCCCGGGGTGAAGGCTGCTCTCCTGGGGCGGGCAGGGCTGCAGGGGAATTTGAGGTGGGGACCGGGGAGTGCGGGAGGAGCGGGAGGGAAAGGACTTTTTTTTTGGTGGTCAATATCAATTTTCCGTCGATTTTGGCTTTTTGTTTAGGTAGGGCTTTTTTTTTCCCCCTCTCCAGGCTGCCAGTTGGATGGTATACGAGAAACAGTACCATTCTTCCTGTTAATGAACTCTTTTTTAAGTCATTTTTTCTCATTTGACCCTTCCATGGAGCAGAAGCAAATTGCGTGAAATTACCTCCAAGGATTACATTTATTACTGGCCAATGAGAACCCCTCGCCTTGTTTTACAAACTCTTAATCCTATGTCATTCTGATGCCGCAAACAAGCCCGGTCCTGGGCCTCCTATTCTTTCAACTTTCCCCAGCTGGAGGGACCTCATTCTGCACTTAATATTCCCCATAAATATCACACGCTAAAGACCCCCTGACTTCCAGCAAGTCCACATTAAACATGTGACATGTCACGCATGACAAACTCTGAGTATCTTTTCAAAGCAGCATTAAAAGCAAAGAAACCAATTTTCTTCTCCTTCCAAACCTCCCCAAGTGCTGAATGATGGGGATTGGAAAGAGCCACTGGAGCGTACTTAGGGGGATTTTATGAGATTTTCCAGAATGATTTAATCTTATTGTGAGCATTATTAATGAATGGCAACCCAATTTGGCCCCAATATCTGGGAACGCGGTCACAATGCTGGGAGCGGTTGACCCCCTACCCCCAACCTTAAGCAAACCTCTTCCACCATGGAGGAGGCCATGCGGAGCCCAGGGGAGTTTAGGAGGGCCCCTGTGATAGGGGCATGGCTGTCCCATCTCACCCAGGGCAGAACGCGCCACCACCTGCTTTCCCAGGCCCACGCCCACAGCATCTTGGGGTGCCGGGTGATTGGGAGCCCAGTCCGGCCTCTGTGGGGAACATGAGAGGAAGGGGTAAATTGATTTGCTACGTTTTCAGACAGGCTAGCCAGACCTGGATGAGGCTCCAAGGGACAGGCAAGAAGGGAGCAGTTGGCAATGTAATATTATCAGAAGGCATCCCTAAGTGTTCTTTCGCCACCTCACCAACTACCCATGGCCTGGCCTGGGGGCAGTAGTTAGGGTGGACATCTTAGGTTTGTGGTGAGGAAGAGAGAAAGTGGATGAATTAGGGGGAGTGACTATTGAAAAGAAGGTGGTTTGGGATGACTTGGGACTTGAAACTCAGTCCTCAGCTAAAGTCACCCGTATTGGCTTGGATTTTTTTCTATTATTCTACCCACCCCAATTGGGGCAAACACTTATTACTGTTGTTTTTGATTTATAATACCCAGAGACAAGGTGCCTGTAGGTCTCTTTTTCGTAACGTTTTGAGTGTGGAGACCTTACTAGAATGGAAAAAGGGGCGGATGTTAGAGGAAAGGAAATTATACACGGGTTAGGTCAACTTGCTTTTAGAGGAAAAAATGTGTACATGAGCATGTGTGTATGTGTACACACAAAAGTGAGTGTGTCTGAACGAAGGGGGTCTTAAATGGGGCCTAAAATGGTATTTTGGAACACTGAGTTCCCCAAAGCAATTGCATATTTAACTGACGGTGGCAGCCTGGCTCCGGGGGGGGGGGGGGGGGGGGCGGGGTGGTGGGGAGAAAAAACCCTGCTACCTGACAGGGGAAAAAGCATTTTTCAAAGGAAAAAGTCGTGTTGTCCCTGGACGTTATTAATGATCCAGTTTGAAGTGTACATTTTTTCCTTTAAAGAAAAGGGAGCGATTACCAGTTATACATTAAGAAATGTCATTCAGTCATTTTTATTCATTCTCCGGAAATCTTCGTAAAAGCCTGAATCATACTTCTGCAAGCAGCAATTTTGTTAATCCAGGGGGTTATTACTCTGGGCCCTTATTAGGTTCTACACCACTGCCAAGCAATCCTATAACCCTCTCAAAAGAAGTTTACCTCCCTGTTATAAAACCAGTAGTGGTATTTATACTGTGCAATAATTAGTGTATTACTTGAATCCACTAACACGTTCATTTTATCTCTGCACAAAACCTCTAGTCTGCTTATAGAAAGCTTGTGCCTCCTTTGGTGCTGGTAAAGTGGTGAAAGAGTGAATTGAAGGCTGGTTGCACTTTCTCCTTTTGCCTCGCCTTAATTCCCATCTCTTTTTGCTCTCATCCAATTAGCACAGTGTATTAAGCGGTTTATCATCTCATAGTCAGCTATTGAGAGAAACAAGGCGAGCACTTTGCAATAGAACCTGCGCTCCTTTGACACCCTCAGGTACTTACATATTCCACTGCGCTATGAATAATAGAGGAAGAATGGAGCACTAATTCCCTCATCAAAGAATGCCTTGTCTGCTGCTTTGCTCAACAACACCATTCTGATCAAAAGAAAAGCAATAAAGCTTAGCATAACAAAACGAAACCTACTTATTAGCTTAGTGGTTAAATTAATGCAGAGCCGCTGCTATTCAAAACCAAGGTTTGAAAACAGCCTCCAACAACCTGATAATGCTGCCTTCGGGATGAAGGAATTTTAATCTGAAATTTGAGGCTGGCTCAGATGAGTTAATCTATTAAACTGCTATAAGGAAGCTCCACAGCAAACCATTCAATTAAGAAATATTTAGGTGAGCAGGGAGGGAGGGAGAGAGGGAGAGAGAGGAAGACAGAGGCAAGGCAGCTTTAAGTTTGGGATGGGAGCATTGAATTGAGGGGTCGAGGGCTTCTGACAAGAGGTTCTGGGGCTTGGCGTGTTTTTCGTAAAACCCTGACACAAGATGGGGAAATCTGTTTTGGGAGATTCCTTATCTTTGCATCTCCTGCCAAACTACTTTAAATGGTAAGTTTGAAAAAGCAGTCGAGGCGTGTACGTGTGTTGGAGGTCAGAGGTCGTAAGGGCTGGAGAAGGGGGTGGTGGTGAGGGGCAGTGAATTCACCCCCCAAGCTCCAATCTGTGAACTCTGACTAGCCCCCATGTCTTGCGCAATAGTCACGAGATTAACTCCATCTGTTTTCGGGACAAATTTAAATCTTGGAGCATGCTCTTTGTAGGATTTTCACCTTCTGGCCTCCCCTATCCCCTGTATATGAAGGGGAATTGCGGGTTAGCAAATCGTGTCCAAGATAAACGTGCACCCTGCTGTAGCCAGACCCTACTTCCTAAATTCAACAGGAAAGGTGCTCTTTGCAGAGGCCTGGGGCTCTGAGAAGAGCAGGATTCTTTTAGGGTGCCATTTCCCAACTGGCCTAATAGTTTAGCCCATACGTTTAGTCTGGCCCACAGCGTTTAAAATTTTATTTTTAAAAATTAGTTACCAAGGTTTAGAAATCAAGCAACTTTGTGAAATATCCGGATTCCTGGCTTCTCTTGAAAACTGGATCATGCGGCCACCCTGGGCTCCATCCCTCCCAGCATCACTGAGTAGCCACTGCCCTCTTTGGACAGGATATACTCACTCCGGTTCACCACAGTCCCTGCCACTCTCTAGTGTGAACTCAGCTTGTTCCATCCATTCCCTTCAGCACTTGAGCTTCAGACCGGTGCCAGGGAGCCTGTGGAGACCCATGGGGAGGCTCCTCCTCACAAAGTGGGCGGCATTTCTGCACCTGTCCTACTCAGTGCCCTAAGCAGGGAGTAGCAACCTTTCTCAAAGCGAAGTGAGGATGCCATGTTCCAATCTTCCAACAGAGAGATCCACTGGAATTCTCAACCAAAGTTGCACTTTCAACTTTTTGTAAAATTCTGGAATCTTTAGGTGCCTCCCAGACAAGCGTCTTAACTAACCCGCAGTTACAGATCTGAATAGGAAAACATCCACTGCCACAACAGCTCTGCTTGGGGGCTGCACTAAGAAACGCCTGACTTTCTACAGAAACGGTTCCTGCCCTCACAGTGATTACAATTTAGATGTAGAGGCAAGAAGCAGACCAGTGAGAAGTTCTTTGAGTCCCCCGGAGTATCTTGATGACCAAGTTCAGGATAACCCCGTTCCTGTTTACCATAAGCCCAGGTCCCAGAAATCAAGGAAAACGTGCCTTCTCTTCAGAAAGCGAAGTGGCTGCTTGGGCTCTGGAAGCACACATTCGAAAACCATCTCTACAACCTTATATGACAAGAGCAATGAAAAATCACACTAATCCTTTAGTTTCTCGAAGCAACTTGGGTGCTTCACCTTTGGACAGGTTGCGGAGCCTGAAGTACCAAGGCATTAATTAATTAACTGACGGGGCCCTAAACCCAAAGTGTTTCTCCTTAGAACCTGTGTATAAGAGAGAGAAGAGAAAGGAGGAGAGGGTGAGGGAGAGAAAAGAGAAGGCAAAGCAAGATAAAAGGCTTTAACAAGTATTTCTTCACTAGGGTCCTCCTGGGTGACCTTTCTCTTGTAGGGTGCCTTTCTCTCGGGAGCCATCAGCCTTGCTCTCCAAAGAGATGCCACTGGGCTCTTGGCTTAGCTCTCTTGGCCGTCCAAGTCAGCAAAGCACATGAGAAACCATCCTTTATCTCTTCAAGGACCTAAAGTCCACAGAAATTCTCCCAGATGCCACTCGGAACATTCGGACATACACCACGCCAGGCATCTCGGAGCTGAGTTCTGACCAGGCAGAGGTTTGGGAAGGGGATGGCCTCCAGTCATCCTTTACTCCTGGCTGCCCGCTGTAGTCAACTCTTTGCACCTGCAAAGGATTCATGGCAACTGGTTTCCCTTTAGAAAACTTTATTCTGAAGTAAAAAAAAGCACAACATATTTTTCTTTTATAAAAACACACAGGTAGATTTAAAAAATACATAGTGTAGTTGTACAAGGGGAAATATATTTTGTTAGTATAATCTTACCAATAATGTAAGAAAGGAAAGACTGCTATATTGAAATACGTTTGGCTTCAGGCGGACAGGGCACCATTCTGAAGAAACGAGAACAGCACCAGGGCCAGTTAACCATCCCTCCCCTCAATTTTCCTGAACACAACACAATGATCCTTGCCCCAACCTCTATACATTTTTAATGAAATGTTAGGATATCAAATTTTTTCAAATGTGCTTTCCTCTTGTAAAAACCTTTACCTGGACTTTCTACTTAAGGAAAAAAAAGGAGTGTGAGTGTAACACACCTGCCCAGTGTGTGTGTGTGCTGGACTTTGTGGCACTTCCATGAACAAGTAAGCTCTGTGTAATCTACTTAGTCAGCGCAAGGCTTCTAAACCTCCCCCTCGCTACCTATAGAAAAGACAAGACTGAAAAGGACAGCCACTCCTGGACCCCCGTGGCCGGGAAGCACTTGGGTTCAGACCGGGTTTAATTGGCGTGTGAAAAGGCAAAACGTTAGCCTGGTAGTTAGCCTCTCCTTCTAGGGGCACCTCTGCTGAAGGCCCCGGGGCAAAGCCTGGGGTCACTTGCATTCCAGCCACTCAATCAATTTCTCTCCCATCACCAGCGCTCCCCTAGAAATCCAGTTGTGACTACAAGTGGTGGCTCTTCAGGTGCTTTGCAAAGGGCCACGGGGTCGTGTTTCAGAGCGGTGTATTGTCATCGGAAGGCTGTTTTCATTTTCTCCGATGCTTGGCAGATTAAATATTTTGCAGCCCCCTTAATAATCCCCCTCCCAAGCCACATCCACACGACTTGAGATGCAGCCCCAAAGGAAAAGTGAGACTGTCAGGGCCCCGGGGGAGGCGTGAGGAGGGTTGCGATTCTTCAAGCAGCCCCCTTGGCCTCGCCTCTTGGCAGCCTCACGACTTCACAGCACAGTCGGCGAAGAGTTTGCTGAGGTTCACTTCCGAGTAGCCACTGCGGGACAAAAATTGCTCTGCGGTGCTCTTGAGTTTTTTGTAGTCCTCACGAACTCTGGGGGTAAGATACTGCGTCTTCAATTTCTCTAAAGAGAAAGAAACATAAAAGGATTACAAGTCTCGGAAGTAGCTTCTTTACAGAGCATTCAGTATTCCTCAAGCACCAGAGCAGGGTGTGCATTCTGTCTGCAGCTCCACGTCTCAGAAGGCCTCAAGGTCCTGTCCCTGGCCTACCCCTGGGACCAGTCCCACGCAGGGGGGCGGCTGAGACCCCGAGAGTCCTCTGTGGAAAGCCTTTCCTCCTTTCCCCTGGCTGCCACTTCTCAGCACCTAGCTGACTCCGCGCCCCGGGGGACAGGGCCACCTCTCCTGCTGCGAAGTGCAGGTGCACGCCCATGTGCAGCAGACAAGGTGAGCTCCGCTTGCTCGGAGACGCCACTTTCGCAGCGCTGTCGAGCACATGCATGCAACTGCATGCAAAGTACGGATGGGGCAGGAAACACTTTGTCTCAAAGGAAGCCAGAGCCTCCCAGTGCAAACACTCCCCATCAGCTGGGCTTAGTGGGCTTCTTCTAGTCCCTTCCCTCTGTGTCCCTCTGCTACACAAAGCCTCCTCTGCTGGAAGAGGCGAGGGGCAGGCTGCCCAGAGAGCACCTGTCCACTGGCCAAATTTTGTCTTCTTTGTCCACACTGTCTACCTGTGAACTTAGGGTATGCAGAGGCCCCTTCCTCTGCTTCCTGCCCAGCCTTCCGGTTCTGAGAAGGCCCTACCAGCCAGACAGAAGGTCCCTCCTTTCCCTCCCCAGAGTCTGCTGCCTCTACACTTCGTTCTTTTAAAGGAGCAGGAGGGCCGCGTCTGTCCCCAGGTCTCATCAGATCCGTCCCCAGGTCTGATCTTCTGGGGATGAGGGTGATCGCTGGGGGAGCCACCCCTGCCCAGGATGCTCAAGATGATACAGTTTTTGTTCAAAGTTGCTCAGGAACCCTGTGCCCTGTGAGGTGTTTGGAGAGGTCCACTTTTTTTTTTTTTTTTAAAGATTTTATTTTTTTTCCTTTTTCTCCCCAAAGCCCCCCGGTTCATAGTTGTATATTCTTCGTTGTGGGTCCTTCTAGTTGTGGCATGTGGGATGCTGCCTCAGCGTGGTTTGATGAGCAGTGCCATGTCCGTGCCCAGGATTCGAACCAACGAAACACTGGGCCGCCTGCAGCGGAGCGCGCGAACTTAACCACTCGGCCACGGGGCCAGCCCCGAGAGGTCCACTTTTTTTAACCCCCATTTTATGGCTGAGAGAACTGGGAGGTGAAGTCACTTGCGCCAGGTCACACAGCTGGTCATCCAGGGCGGAGAAATGCAAACCCAGGTAGCAAGCACTGGGGCCCACGCTCAGAGGAGAGGCCCACTTTTGCGTCCCCCTCTGCCTACACCCCGTGTCACTGCTCCCAGATAGAGATAGGCAGGCCCCAGATGCTGGTGTGCCAAGGTGCTGGGGGGAGCGAGGCTGCCGGGCACCCCGGGAACAGGAAGCATCGGGAAGGAGAAGACACGAGGGCAGTGCACAGTGATCACAAGAGAGCCCACTGAGACGACAGAGCAGCACGGGCGTCTACAAGATCCCCGAACACCCAAACTCTGGCTCCAGATTTTTGTCTCTTAGCTACACACTAGCATTTGTTCTCCACAACCTTTTCTAAATTACATCAATTGCCTTTCAAAAAACAACAACAGAAAGTTTTGTAGAGAGGATTTAAATGCCCAAAGGGGGTGGAAAAAGAGGTGGTGGGGGGGTGCACATCGTTAACTGACTATAGAAAGACACTTTGCAAGTTCTAATTATTGGAGTCTGGGAATATACAACAATGGCCCCAACCAGTGGCGGCCGCCTCCCGGCAGGCCAGAGCCACAGGCTGGCACCCTGTGCATGTGAATGACACAAACGCAGTGCTGACTGGGGAGAGCACATTTACAGAGCAGCGGTAATGCGGAGCAGGGGAGGAAGAGAGAGGGCACAGCTCCTGATGTGTTTACCTCCTCTGCTGATGGGATATTGACTTTTCCCACCAGGTTGGTTAGAAAGGGGACTATTTACGCTGCCACACAGCAGAGTTAGAATGACAACCAGCGTCACTTGGTACTCTTCTTCGTAAAAGACAACTGTGACCACCAGCATATCCCATAGCCAGTCAATACAGCCAAGGCACCATTCCACGCCAGTGAGAGATGCAAATAAAAGCTCCCGCTTGCTTCCCCAATGAGAATTTAATCAATAACATATGGAAGATCTTCTAGGAAACAGAACTGCACGAGCTGTCACAGGGAGCGTCGGGGGTAGGGGCTGAGGGGGGAAAAGGGCTCACCCCTTCTTCGTGGCTATTCTCTCCCCGCTTTAGGCACCCAGGCTACCCACGTTAGTTAGGCTTCGCATGAAACCGTTACTCTGTTACCTTTAAGGCTACACCCATCACTTTAGGACTCAAGGGAAAATACCAATGTTAAATGGTGGAAACCAGTTAATGTGGCCAGTAAAACACAATTCCTTCTTCCTGCTCTGTTTTGGGAGTCAGTAAAGAGGCCATGGCCACAGGTGCTGCAGGTCAGGTGCCCAAGGACAACTGTTAAAAGATTCCAAGAGGCCATGAGGCAAGAGGCAGAGATCTGCAGCCATCCCACCCCAGTCCACAGAGATGCCACTGGCCGTGGCTGTTGCTGTCTCAACACCCAGCACAAAAAATCCAAACTTTGTGGAGACAGGCAAGGAAATGCTCTTCCTACACACAAGTGCATCAGCAAAAAATACTCTAATGGACTGAAGTATCACCGGAAATCCCTCATCTTAATACACCAGCAAAGTGAATCTACTTTTCCTGGGAATAATATTTGAGGAACAAGTATCTACAGCTTATTTATTCTGGTCCTCTCTACGTGCTGATTCCTTAGGGTTATATACTAATTACCAAAAACATCTTGTCCCCAACCGCTATGAAAACAATGAAAAACCAGTTAGCCTAGATATTAATTATTCACACAATATTCTATCAGACAATAAAATGAACTGCTAATTTAAAAGTTGGTTTCTACTGATTAAAATCATGCAAGTTACGGTATTTTCTATACAGGATGAACTAAACCATCATTTGTAGGTTGAACTTGTCTTAAATATTTTATTTAAAAGTCAACTAATCAAATAAAATGTTACAGCTGTTTGAAAAAATGGAATATTCTCCCATCTAAGGAAACCATCTCTACTTCTGGTATTTTATTTCCGTATCAGTAAACGAAAAATCTCTTTTCAGCTTTACTCTTTGTAAAACCCCTTTTGGACTTAAGGAAAATACTGAACTAGAAACTACAAGGCAAAGACATTTTAACATCGCCTACTGGTTATTTTATTTTAATTAAGGCAGGCTTAGGCACACAGGCAGCAGCCGTCTCTGTTCTGAATGTCTGTTTCATTTATTTCCGTGCAAAGGTATCAAACAACAGTCAGTTATAATTGATTCTGTCAGGTGTTATACAGTCAGTCATAATTGTCTCTGTGTAGAGGTGTGTCAATTTACTATATCTGAATTAAATATTCTGTCAATTATGAAATCAGGTAATAATTTCAGTCAGTTTTTTAATTGCACGGCTTCCCACCATACAGTTCTCAGCTTCCCCACCTTTTCTAATCCATAGCCTCCCTCCCTCGATGCAACATGAGCTTTGCCGAAAGGAGTAGAATGCAGGAAGCTTTAGGAATGTTGAAAGAAAACCTCTTTATGATTTGAAACTATCCAATCTCTAGAGAGCTGTTGGCCTGGCTGTCTTCCTCCTATCAATCAATACCCCAGTCTGGTCTATGCGCAGTATCTCAAAGTTCTCCAGTGACATCCATGTTTCAAAGACAAACACATTCAGGGCCCCAAATCAAATGACAAGCATATAAACATTTCTCAATCAAAATAAGAAATAAAAAAAAAGCATCTCCCATTCAATTCTTATTCAGAACAAAATTCACAAGGCACAGTGCCAGGCCCACACAGCGTACAAGGCATTTATCAACTAACCAACACCTAGAGGACCATTCTCACCCGTTAAATCACATCTTAGATGCCGAAATATTTCTAAGGGCTGAAGAGTCTCTCTGTTAGTCCACTATCCAGCTCCTTTCC